>NC_057799.1:650893048-651176024 GCF_018294505.1 Triticum aestivum | reverse complement strand
TATATTGTGTTAGCTAGCTAATTAATAGAGAGAAGTGTCCTCTCTTATCTCCGTGCTTGGTCGACGCTACGTACTATATACGTATGGAGAGGACTAGACACGCTAGCTAGTAATCAAATGAAGGAAACAGAAGATCGTCATGAACATATGCATACAGAGAGAAGTGATATCGACCACCCCTCCTTCTCCGAGAGATTGGTCGAACAACAAGTTCTCGTATATCTACCCGACACTACCGGCTACATATATACAATAACTATCTCTTACAATACAACCTCCTAATTAAATTGTAAGAACACAGGGTCCACATAGTATTCTCCGTTTTTAGTGATCACGTGGTCAAGGAAGAATGCCGCCAATTCCTCTTGAATTGCACGCATACGATCTGGTGTTAGGAGTTCATCCCGCTTCCGAAACATCTAATTTGAAGAAGGGGGTCAATACATATATATATGAATAAATGAAACTCAACACAAATGATGGTAATAAAATAAAATTGTGAATATTATTGCTTACGCACTTCATATTGTTCGTCAGAGTAGCCCCGCTCACAGGTCGTGTAGCGGATGGACTCGCAAACGTAGTATCCACAGTAATTATTCCCGGGTTCCTGCCACAACCTCTTTACAAGAAATAGAGGTCAATCAAACTGATAAGCAAGCATGCTAAACGGTATTGATGAAACTAGCGCTTGAATCACTAGGAGATGCGCGGAACATGCTACTATAGTACTTACTTTCGGGTGTTTAAATTGCAGCTTCTTCGGCAGTCCCAGAGCTTTTGTGGTGAATTTTCTCCAAACCCTGCCAGACAAAGAAAACAATTACTTGATATCAGGAAATGAACAAAGTTGCTGATATGGTGGATAATGATCGTTTAACTTACTTCTCGAGCATTTGAGTCATGTTCGCATAGTCCTGGGGATCTTTTCGTCTCGAGTCTAAGACGGTTACTACTCCCTGCTCAAGCTTAATCTCTAGGAGAATATAGTGGAAGCTGCGCATGCATGCATAAGTCATCAATTACATTACCATAACCTGGAGTAATAAGGGAAACCGAATATGCACAAGACAGTAACACTCACTTGAAGTTGTAAGGAAAGAGTATTATATCTTTGTTTTGATTTAATACCAACGATCGTAGCAAGTTGGCCTCGGCTTCTTTGGCATGTTTTTCAACCGTATATGCATCTATGAGATTTGTGTTAATGAACCCAATATCACCGATTTGTCTTTTCTTCAATTCGGCGATCTTCAATCTGCATAATATAGTGAGGATAATTATAAATACATGCAATGAAAGAGCTGACCTATATAGAGAGACTTAATGACAGAAGTAGTACTACTTACAGACAGTAGCAAGTGATCGTTGTTTTATCGAGGGCCTTTTGATTGTAAAACTGGAAGAAATCCTCAAATGGAACATTCAGCAGTTCAATTCCAATGAGGTCATGCTCCGGTTTAACTCTCAGCGTCAAAGTATTCATCCCATCAGACTCTCTGCAGGTTTTCATGTACCAATCATGTAATCTTCCCATCATCGTTGGTAGAGATCTTTCATCTTTGACGAGAGGCTTCCCGTAATGGTATTTGTGTTCGTCCACCTCCATGATTTCATAATGTACATCGTCGGGCAGGTAATCTCCAAGATTGCTATTGTGACGCCCCCGATTTGACCGTACACTAATCATGCACGCAAATGTGTACGATCAAGATCAAGGACTCACAGGAAGATATCACAACACAACTCTAAAACATAAATAAGTCATACAAGCATCATAATACAAGCCAGGGGCCTCGAGGGCTCGAATACAAGTGCTCGATCACAGACGAGTCAGCGGAAGCAACAAAATCTGAGTACAGACATAAGTTAAACAAGTTTGCCTTAAGAAGGCTAGCACAAACTGGGATACAGATCGAAAGAGGCGCAGGCCTCCTTCCTGGGATCCTCCTAACTACTCCTGGTCGTCGTCAGCGGGCTGCACGTAGTAGTAGGCACCTCCAGTGTCGTAGGAGTCGTCGTCGACGGTGGCGTCTGGCTCCTGGACTCCAGCATCTGGTTGCGACAACCAGGTGGAAAGGAAAGGGGGAAAAGAGGGAGAGAAGCAACCGTGAGTACTCATCCAAAGTACTCGCAAGCAAGGAGCTACACTACATATGCATGGGTATATGTGTAAAGGGCCATATCAGTGGACTGAATTGCAGAATGCCAGAATAAGAGGGGGATAGCTAATCCTGTCGAAGACTACGCTTCTGGCAGCCTCCATCTTGCAGCATGTAGAAGAGAGTAGATTGAAGTCCTCCAAGTGGCATCGTATAGCATAATCCTACCCGGCGATCCCCTCCTCGTCACCCTGTTAGAGAGCGATCACCGGGTTGTATCTGGCACTTGGAAGGGTGTATTTTATTCAGTATCCGGTTCTAGTTGTCATAAGGTCAAGGTACAACTCCGGGTCGTCCTTTTACCGAGGGACACGACTAGTCGAATAGATAAACTTCCCTGCAGGGGTGCACCACATAACCCAACACGCTCGATCCCATTTGGCCGGACACACTTTTCTGGGTCATGCCCGGCCTCGGAAGATCAACACGTCGCAGCCCCGCCTAGGCTCAACAGAGAGGTCAACACGCCGGTCTAAATCCTATGCGCGCATGGGTCTGGGCCCATTGCACACCTGCACGTTGCGAGGGCGGCCGGAAGCAGACCTAGCCTAGTGGCGTTCCAGTCCAATCCGGCGCGCGCCGCTCCGTCGCTGACGTCAAAAAGAGCTTCGGCTAATACCACGACGTCGAGTGCCCATAACTGTTCCCGCGTAGCTGGTTAGTGCGTATAGACCAAATGGCCAGACTCAGATCAAATACCAAGAACTCGTTAAGCGTGTTATGTCGAAGTAACCACGGACACCGTCCAGGGCCAGGCCCACCTCTCGCCTAGGTGGTCTCAACCTGCCCTGTCGCTCCGCCACAAAGATCCACTTGCGGGTACTCCTACGAGCCGACCCGACTTTAGTCATCACATGTGTCATGTATATAGTATATAAGTATATACCCGTGATCACCGCCCAAGTGATCACGGCCCGATAGTATAGCACAGCCGACGGACGAGAATGTAGGGCCACTGATGGAAAACTAGCATCCTATACTAAGCATGTAGGATTGCAGGTAAAGGTAACAACAGTAGAAGCAAGGACAGGCTATGCATCAGGATAGGATTAACGGAAAGCAGTAACATGCTACACTACTCTAATGCAAGCAGTATAGAGAAGAATAGGCGATATCTGGTGATCAAGGGGGGGCTTGCCAGGTTGCTCTGGCAAGTAGGAGGGGTCGTCAACTCCGTAGTCGAACTGGGCAGCAGCAGTGTCGGTCTCGTAGTCTACCAGAGAGAAGAGGGGGAAGAAACAGTAAATACAATGCAAACATAAGCATGACGATCCGTGACATGACAATGAGCAGTGCTAGGTGTGTCCTAACGCGACAGTAGGTGGTACTGGCGAAGGGGGGAACATCCGGGAAAGTATTCCCGCTGTTTCGCGTTTTCGGACAGACGGACCGGAGGGGGAAAGTTGCGAGTTCGATAGGTTAGGGATGTGTGGTGGACGAACGGGCTGCGTATCCGGATTCGTCTCGTCGTTCTGAGCAACTTTCATGGACAAAGTATTTCCATCCGAGTTACGGATTAAAAGATATGATTTTCAAAAGAATTTATTAATTTCTGGAATTTAATTAATTATTTAATTTAATTTGAAATTTGGATTTATGACATCAGCATGATGTCATGCTGACGTCAGCAGTCAACGTTGACCGTTGACCTGGTCAACCTGACAGGTGGGTCCCACCTGTCAGGGGCTGTTAGCTAATTAACTATTGTTTAATTAAATTAACTAACTAATTAGATTAATTTACACAGGATTAATTAACTTAATTAATTAATTAATTAAATTTATTTTTATTATTTGTTTTATTTATAATTTTTTATTTTTTATATTTATTTATTTTATATTTATTTATTTTTTAATTTTTTAAATCATTTTTTTAACGTTATCTAGGCGCGGGGGCCCACCTGTCTGTGGCCCAAGGGGGTTCGGGCCCAGGGGCAGTGGCTCAGGGGGTCGAGGCCCCACCTGGCAGTGGCCTAGGGGGCCTTAGCGGAGCGGGCGAAACTGGTGCGGGCGTGGGCGCCCGTGTGCGCCCGAGGCCACCAAGGGGCGGCGACGCCGGCCACGGCAGAGGCTGGCCGCGGTGCGGCCAGTGCGCGGGCCGGGCGGCATCAATGCGTCGACGTGCGCGGGGGCGAGCGGCGGAGGCGAGGGGAGGCGTGCGCGGCCCAGTGGTGCAGGGCGAGGCCAAGGCAGGGGGGTGAGCACGGGTGGCGGCTGGAGCGCGAGCAGCTGGAGGGCGGAGCGGGCGACGCGGCACGCGACGAGCGGCGACGGCGCGCGCGTGGCAGGAGTAGAGGGGCGCGGTCACGCGCGGGCGTGGCCACGGCAGAGAGAGGAGGGGGGAGCTCACAGAGGAGGAGTAGGGCACGGGCAGCGGGCTCGGGGAAGCTCGGGGTGGTCGACGGCGACGACCGGGCGACGGGGAGGCAGGCCGGCGGGGAGGTCCGGCGAGGAAGAGTTCCGGCGTGGCGACGTCCAACGGCGAGGCAGCGTGGTCGCGGGGCGCGGGGTCGTCGGGGCGGCGCCGGGGGCGAGCGGGGCGACGGGGTCGTCGGGGCGGCGTCGTGGGAGAGCGGGGCGGCGTCGGGGGCGAGCGGGGCGGTGTCGGGGGCAAGCCCGATCCGATCTGGATCGGGGGAGGGAGGGGGAGAGTGGGGTGTCGGTGGGGGTTAGGGTTTGGGGGAGTGGGGATATGGGCGCGGTTGGGGCCGGCCTGGTGGCGTGGTGGGCCAAGGCCGTTCGGCCAAGTTGGGCCACGGCCCGGGGGGGGGGGGGTTCTTCCTTTTTTTATGTTCTGTTTTTCTTTTTTGTAATTTCTTTTCTTTTTTTATTTGCTTTTATGTTTTATTTCAATTAAAATTATTTAGGCATTTTATAAAAATGTGGTTACTACACCATATTTACTTATGCAAAATATGGCACCTCCCGAACATTTTGTTTTAAATTTTGAAAAACTTATTGTTGACACTAATTGAATTTAAATTATGAAACGGTTTTGGATCATCGCACGGTTAACAACAGTAACCGAGATGACGTGGCATGATTAGCGGGGAATTACTGTAGCTTGATTACCCGGGCGTTACAAAACTCCTCCACTACAAGAAATCTCGTCCCGAGATTTAGGAGGTAGTAGGAAACGGTGCGGGGTATTCATCACGCAGGCGATCCTCGCGTTCCCAAGTGGCTTCATCTTCAGAATGGTGCGACCACTGGACTTTGAGGAACTTGATCGCCTTCTGACGTGTGCGGCGTTCAGCTTCGTCGAGAATGCGGACCGGATGCTCCTTATAGGACAGGTCCTGCTGCAATTCGAGCACTTCATGATCCACTGCTCGGATTGGGCCCTTGAAGCAACGGCGGAGCTGTGACACATGGAACACATCATGAACCTGAGAAAGGTTCGGCGGAAGCTCCAGTTGGTATGCCACCTTTCCACGCCTTTCGAGAATAGTGAATGGGCCAATATATCGAGGAGCTAGTTTGCCCTTGATTCCAAAGCGGTGAGCACCCTTCATTGGTGTGACTCGAAGATAAGCCTTTTCGCCAGGTTGATAGACCATGTCTTTATGATGACGGTCATACTGACTCTTCTGACGTGACTGAGCAGTCTTGAGATTCTCACGAATAATGCGGACTTGTTCTTCGGCATGTTGGATAATATCCGGACCAAAGAGTGGACCTTCCCCAGTTTCTGACCAGTTCAGAGGGGTTCGGCACTTTCGTCCATATAACACTTCGAAGGGGGCCATCTTCAGACTAGCTTGATAGCTATTATTATAAGAGAACCCAGCATACGGGAGAGATTCCTCCCATTTCTTGCCGAAGGAAATAACACAAGCTCGAAGCATGTCTTCGAGAACTTGGTTGACGCGTTCAACTTGCCCTTGCGACTGAGGATGAAATGCAGTACTGAATGACAGATGAGTTCCCATAGCTTCTTGGAAACTTGCCTAGAATCTTGAAGTGAATAAGCTGCCACGGTCTGAGCTGATAACCAATGGAATACCATGGAGTGAAACAATCCTGGACATATAGAGCGTTGCCAGCTGACTAGCAGTGATCGTTTCTTTGACCGCCAGGAAATGTGCAACTTTGGAAAGCCGGTCAATGACGACAAGAATAGCATCATTACCTTTCTGTGATTTGGGAAATCCAGTGACGAAGTCCATCTCAACATGGTCCCATTTCCATTCAGGAATAGAGGTAGGTTGCAGAGTTCCAGCAGGCCTTTGATGTTCTGCTTTGATACGACGGCAAATGTCACACTCAGCAACATAACGAGCAATGTCTTGCTTCATATTAGACCACCAGAATCTCTGACGGATGTCTTGGTACATCTTTGTACTACCAGGGTGGATACATAGAGGCGTATCATGAGCTTCTTTCATAACTTCCTGTGTCATATCCAGGTTTTTCTCTGCACATGGCACCACTAGGCGGCCCTTGAAGTATACGGTGCCATCTTCATCAATAGTGAAGAATGATGGCTTTCCTTCTGCGAGGTAGCGCTTAATCTTGTGGGCTTCAGAGTCATACTTCTGTAGCCTTTTGATGCTGTCCACGAGATCTGGTTGAGCAACTAGGGTATTGAGGGAACCCTGGGTAACAACGTGGAGGTTCACCTTGCCAAACTCCTTAGGAGGGGGAGCGAGTGCACCCGTAGGAACAATATGGAGGTTCAGCTTCCTGAATTCTTCAACAAGCGAGGGCTGAACTTTGTGAACCTGGAGGTGGTTGCAGTAAGACTTGCGGCTCAAGGCATCAGCCATTACATTAGCCTTGCCTGGCGTATAGGAAATACCCAAGTCAAAGTCTGCAACAAGCTCCATCCATCTCTGTTGACGGAGGTTCAGGTCTGGCTGAGTAAACAGATACTTCAGACTTTGGTGGTCAGTGAAGATCTCGCAATGATTACCGAGAAGGTAATGTCGCCACTGCTTCAGCGCATGAATGACAGCAGCAAGTTCGAGGTCATGAACTGGGTAGTTCTCTTCGTGAGGGCGCAATTGCCGAGAGGCATAAGCAATCACTTTGTGGTCTTGCATTAGGACACAGCCTAATCCTTGACGGGAAGCGTCGCAGTAAATGACAAAGTCCTTCTTAGTATCAGGTGGAGCAAGAACTGGGGCAAAAGTCAACTTGTCTTTGAGTGCCTGGAAACTTTCCTGACATTTGTCTGTCCATTGGAACTTGACGCCCTTGTGCAACAGGTTAGTCAGAGGCCTGGCGATCTTGGAGAAGTTCTCGACGAATCGACGGCAATAGCTGGCGAGACCGAGAAAACTTCTGACTTGCTTAACGTTCTTGGGAGGAGTCCAATCAAGGATAGCCTGGACTCGTTCAGGGTTGACGGCAATACCATCCTTAGAGATGACATGCCCAAGATAGGTTACTTCGGGTAGCCAGAATTCACATTTGGAGAACTTGGCATATAGTTGATGCTCCCGTAGCTTTTCCAGCACAAGTCGAAGATGTTCAGCATGTTCTTCTTCGTTCTTGGAAAATACCATGATATCATCCAGATAAACCACGACGAACTTGTCGAGGTAATCCATGAATATATAGTTCATCAGACGAGAGAAGGTGGCTGGAGCATTGGTTAAACCAAAAGACATGACGGTGTACTCGTATGAACCATAGCGAGTCACGAAGGCGGTCTTTGGGATATCCTCTTCGCGAACACGGATCTGGTGGTAACCCAACCTCAAGTCGAGCTTAGAGAACACTGACGAACCCGCCAGTTGATCATACAGATCATTGATCCGAGGAAGAGGGTATTTATTCTGAATGGTAGCTTGGTTTATAGGACGGTAGTCTTGAACTAATCGGTTTGTCCCATCCTTCTTCTTGACAAAGAGAGAAGGTGCTCCCCAAGGAGAGCAACTTGGGCGAATGAATCCTTTGCGAAGAGATTTGTCGATTTCCTCCTTAAGCTCAAGGAGTTCATGCGGCGGCATCTTGTAGGGTCGCTTGGCTATAGGAGTGGTGCCTGGTTTCAAGTCGATGATGAATTCGACAGCTCTAGCAGGGGGAATCCCTGGAAGTTCTTCAGGAAAGACGTCGAGGAATTCACGCACGACGGGAATGTTTTCAATGCCCTCGAGTGGTGCAGTGTTCAATGCATTCAATGCATAGAGCCTCGCCTCGGCATTTTGCACCAGATGGGCTTGGTAAGTAACTATTTCATCTGAAGGGTGTAGCAGATGGACGGTCTTAGTGGTGCAAACGATTGAAGCACTATGCGCTTTTAACCAATTCATTCCCAGAATGAGATCAATGCTACAGGACTTCAGTACGATGGGAGAGACAAGAAATTCCAGTCCTTCGATTTCAACGGGGACGTCGTTGCAAATCATGGAGGTTCAACATTGGCCCGCAGGGGTGTGTACTAATAGTGAAGCATTCATGTCTTCGCTTCTAATGCCATGCATGAATGCAAAATCTTCTGACATGAATGAATGCGATGCACCTGTATCAAATAAAACGGATGCTGGTACTGAATTTATGAGGAGTGTACCCATCACAGTAGCAGGCTGGTCTTGAGCTTCGTTCAGGTCAACGTGGTTGGCATGAACACGACCATAAGACTTGGCCTTGTTGCTGCGGGGCTGGTTGCTTCCATGGCCAGTTGCTGGAAGGGCCAGTTGATTCTGGTTCTGGTTGCATTCTCTAGCACGGTGTCCTGGTTGACCACACCTGAAGCACAAGCCATTATTGGGAGTGGGAACAAGGGCTTGGGACGGTGGAGCTGGAAGTCTTGACTGCCTAGATGGTGGTGGAGGCAGACGAGGTGAAGCATAGGTCTGCCTTGGGGCAGATGCATTTGGACGGTACATGTTGTTCGGGATCCATATCTTACGCTTCTGTGAGGGCGGGCCCGAAGATGAGCCCGTGTCACGGTTGCGCCTGTGAGAGCTCTAGTATTCCTGCAGAACAGTTTCGACATTGATGGCCTTGTTCACCAGGGTGGCGAAATCAGCAAAGTCATGCACTAGAAGTGCGAGCTTGATGTCAGCTTGAAGGCCATCACGGAACTTCTCCTGTCTGCGTGCATCAGTTGCAATGTCCTCTTCAGCATAGCGAGACAAGTCCAGAAACTCCCGCTGATAAGCTTCAACAGTTTTGTTGCCTTGGGTTAGGTTGCGGAACTCACGCTTCTTCCAGTCCATGACTCCCTGAGGAATGAAGCGGGCACGGAAAGCAGCTTGGAAGTCTGGCCATGTGATGATTGTTCCAGCTGGCAGAGTACGCCTGTGGCTATCCCACCATTGAGCTGCGGGTCCCTTCAGAAAGAAGGAAGCAAAGTTGACATAGTTGGCAGGGGCTACATCGGCAGACTCCATCTCATAGGTGATGTCACGGAGCCAGTCATCAGCATCCAGAGGCTGAGTTGAGCTGCGGTACACAGTTGGATTGAGGCGCATGAAATCCTGCAGAGTTACTGGAGTTGGTTGCTGGTCCATATTGGGGCGAGGAAACTGAGCCATCATATTTTCCATGAATTGGCGGTTCAGTTCAAACTGTTGGATCATACCAGCCATGTACTCAGGTGGTGGTGGGGCATTGCCACCACTACCACTACCACCTGGTCTAACCATCCTGCTAATATATAACAGGGGTAGTTCAGCATTGAGAAATTTGCAAAGACAAGAATCATTCAAGATGAAACATGCATAATGAAAGGAGCACGATAGCTACTACATAGCAGTCGGCATAACTTACAAAAGGGGTCATGCACAGAGTTCAGTACACAGAGTTCAGTACATAGACTAAAACAACATAGGAGGCTCACAGGCTCGCGGCAAATGCAGCCAATACTAATAAGCAAGACTACATCAGTCCCAGGAGGAACTGTGGAGGTAATCGTAGCCCGACAGCTGGTAGTGAGGCAACGGATAGCCCTCCACGTCAGCAGACTGGGGGCCGCGGCTACTCAGGTGTAGAGCCCGACGCTCAGGTGGCAGAAGAGGACCAAGTGCGGGAGAGTAGCCTCCCACCTCTGGCCAACCGACACCGTGGGGCATCACGGTCGTGGCTGGGTAGATCGCAGTACGCGGTAGCTGTCCAGATCAGACAAAGGGGTGTAGCAGCGTCAGAGCACGGTAAAGGTGCTGACGGGTGGTGTACATCTCGTGGCGAAGAGCTCGGTTAGCTCGATCCAGCCCATCAGCATGCAGAACCAGGTTCTGATGGTAGAAGGGCTCTCGGGTGACAGTGGAGTAGGCAGCAGTATATTATCCCTCCGCACCAACATCAGATGCGATAGCAATGTGCCTGAAAGGGGAGGTGTCCAACTCCCGATACTCTCCACGAAGACGTGTCAGAGCAGCATAGGCAGCATCGTGGACAGCCATATCGATGGTCACTCCAACACCATGAGCGGTGTGCAGCACAGTAGTGGAGTCATACTCCCGCGAGTAGAGGTGGACGATGGCACGGTACTGCTCCTGGTTAAAGTCCTGGTACTCCTCGTAGACGGTGTACTCAGGGTGCCAGCGATAACCCAGATAGGTCATCATCTCAGCTAGCACAGCCGGTGATCCCGAGGCACCAATGGCCGTCGTGTGGCGCACAACCTGCCTCGTGGGTTCCATCTGAAGCAAAGACGTTTCAAAGGAGTCAAATGACAGTGTGTAAATTGTTCAAAATACTATTCTAAGAAACAACTATGGCTTATCCAACTTTGGGGTGAATGCGGTCACGGGATCCTAGTGTTAGAGTTAGTAAATTCGTTTAACCCGAGTAGAAGAGAGTTTAGAGTCCCACAGTAAAGGTCGGGGAGTAAAAGATCCTAGTACCACCCAATGGCGATGTGGGCCCACAACCCACAGGTCCCAGGATCGAAACCTGGCTCTGATACCAACTTGTGACACCCCCGATTTGACCGTACACTAATCATCCACGCAAATGTGTACGATCAAGATCGAGGACTCACGGGAAGATATCACAACACAACTCTAAAACATAAATAAGTCATACAAGCATCATAATACAAGCCAGGGGCCTCGAGGTCTCGAATACAAGTGCTCGATCACAGACGAGTCAGCGGAAGCAACAAAATCTGAGTACAGACATAAGTTAAACAAGTTTGCCTTAAGAAGGCTAGCACAAACTGGGATACAGATCGAAAGAGGCGCAGGCCTCCTGCCTGGGATCCTCCTAACTACTCCTGGTCGTCGTCAGCGGGATGCACGTAGTAGTAGGCACCTCCAGTGTCGTAGGAGTCATCGTCGACGGTGGCGTCTGGCTCCTGGACTCCAGCATCTGGTTGCGACAACCAGGTGGAAAGGAAAGGGGGAAAAGAGGGTGAGAAGCAACCGTGAGTACTCATCCAAAGTACTCGCAAGCAAGGAGCTACACTACATATGCATGGGTATATGTGTAAAGGGCATATCAGTGGACTGAACTGCAGAATGCCAGAATAAGAGGGGGATAGCTAATCCTGTCGAAGACTACGCTTCTGGCAGCCTCCATCTTGCAGCATGTAGAAGAGAGTAGATTGAAGTCCTCCAAGTAGCATCGCATAGCATAATCCTACCCGGCGATCCCCTCCTCGTCGCCCTGTTAGAGAGCGACCACCGGGTTGTATCTGGCACTTGGAAGGGTGTATTTTATTCAGTATCCGGTTCTAGTTGTCATAAGGTCAAGGTACAACTCCGGGTCGTCCTTTTACCGAGGGACACGGCTAGTCGAATAGATAAACTTCCCTGCAGGGGTGCACCACATAACCCAACACGCTCGATCCCATTTGGCCGGACACACTTTTCTGGGTCATGCCCGGCCTCGGAAGATCAACACGTCGCAGCCCCACCTAGGCTCAACAGAGAGGTCAACACGCCGGTCTAAATCCTATGCGCGCATGGGTCTGGGCCCATCGCCCATTGCACACCTGCACGTTGCGAGGGCGGCCGGAAGCAGACCTAGCCTAGTGGCGTTCCAGTCCAATCCGGCGCGCGTCGCTCCGTCGCTGATGTCAAAAAGAGCTTCGGCTGATACCATGACGTCGAGTGCCCATAACTGTTCCCGCGTAGCTGGTTAGTGCGTATAGACCAAATGGCCAGACTCAGATCAAATACCAAGAACTCGTTAAGCGTGTTATGTCGAATTAACCGCGGACGCCGTCCAGGGCCAGGCCCACCTCTCGCCTAGGTGGTCTCAACCTGCCCTGTCGCTCCGCCACAAAGATCCACTTGCGGGTACTCCTACGAGCCGACCCGACTTTAGTCATCACATGTGTCATGTATATAGTATATAAGTATATACCTGTGATCACCGCCCAAGTGATCACGGCCCGATACTATAGCACAGCCGACGGACAAGAATGTAGGGCCACTGATGGAAAACTAGCATCCTATACTAAGCATGTAGGATTGCAGGTAAAGGTAACAACAGTAGAAGCAAGGACAGGCTATGCATCAGGATAGGATTAACGGAAAGCAGTAACATGCTACACTACTCTAATGCAAGCAGTATAGAGAAAAATAGGCGATATCTGGTGATCAGGGGGGCTTGCCTGGTTGCTCTGGCAAGTAGGAGGGGTCGTCAACTCCGTAGTCGAACTGGGCAGCAGCAGTGTCGGTCTCGTAGTCTACCGGAGAGAAGAGGGGGAAGAAACAGTAAATACAATGCAAACATAAGCATGACGATGCGTGACATGACAATGAGCAGTGCTAGGTGTGTCCTAACGCGACAGTAGGTGGTACTGGCGAAGGGGGGGAACATCGAGGAAAGTATTCCCGCTATTTCGCGTTTTCGGACAGACGGACCGGATGGGGAAAGTTGCGAGTTCGATAAGTTAGGGATGTGTGGTGGACGAACGGGTTGCGTATCCGGATTCGTCTCGTCGTTCTGAGCAACTTTCATGTACAAAGTATTTCCATCCGAGTTACGGATTAAAAGATATGATTTTCAAAAGAATTTATTAATTTCTGGAATTTAATTAATTATTTAATTTAATTCGAAATTTGGATTTATGACATCTGATGTCATGCTGACGTCAGTGGTCAACGTTGACCGTTGACCTGGTCAACCTGACAGGTGGGTCCCACCTGTGAGGGGCTGTTAGCTAATTAACTACTGTTTAATTAAATTAACTAACTAATTAGATTAATTAATTTAGTTAATTAATTAATTAATTAATTAAATTTATTTGTTTTATTTATAATTTTTTTAATTCTTTTTTATTTATATATTATTATTTTTATTTTATATTTATTTATTTTTAATTTTTTTTAAATCATTTTTTAACGTTCTCTGGACGCGGGGGCCCACCTGTCTGTGGCCCAAAGGGGTTCGGGCCCAGGGGCAGTGGCTCAGGGGGGCGAGGCCCCACCTGGCAGTGGCCCAGGGGGCCTTAGCGGAGCGGGCGAAACTGGTGCGGGCGTGGGCGCCCGTGTGCGCCCGAGGCCACCACGGGGCGGCGACGCCGGCCACGGCAGAGGCCGGCCACGGTGCGGCCAGTGCGCGGGCCGGGCGGCAGCGACGCGTCGACGTGCGCGGGGGCGAGCGGCGGAGGCGAGGGGAGGCGCGCGCGGCCTAGTGGTGCAGGGCGAGGCCAAGGTAGGGGGGTGAGCACGGGTGGCGGCCGGAGCGCGAGCAGCTGGAGGGCGGAGCGGGCGACGCGGCACGCGACGAGCGGCGACGACGCGCGCGTGGCAGGAGCAGAGGGGCGCGGTCACGCGAGGGCGCGGCCACGGCAGAGAGAGGAGGGGGAGCTCACAGAGGAGGAGTAGGGCACGGGCAGCGGGCTCGGGGAAGCTCGGGGTGGTCGACGGCGACGACCGGGCGACGGGGAGGCAGGCCGGCGGGGAGGTCCGGCGAGGAAGAGCTCCGGCGTGGCGACGTCCAATGGCGAGGCAGCGTGGTCGCGGGGCGTGGGGTCGTCGGGGCGGCGTCGGGTGCGAGCGGGGCGACAGGGTCGTCGGGGCGGCGTCGGGGGCAAGCCCGATCCGATCTGGATCGGGGGAGGGAGGGGGAGAGTGGGGTGTCAGTGGGGGGTTACGGTTTGGGGGAGTGGGGATATGTGCGCGGTTGGGGCCGGCCTGGTGGCCTGGTGGGCCGAGGCCGTTCGGCCAAGTTGGGCCACGGCCCAGTGGGGGGGGGGGTTCTTCCTTTTTTTTATGTTCTGTTTTTCTTTTTTGTAATTTCTTTTCTTTTTTTATATGCTTTTCTGTTTTATTTCAATTTAAATTATTTAGGTATTTTATAAAAATGTGGTTACTACACCATATTTACTTATGGAAAATATGGCACCTCCCGAACATTTTGTTTTAAATTTTGAAAAACTTTTATTGTTGACACTAATTGAATTTAAATTATGAAACGGTTTTGGATCATCGCACGGTTAACAACAGTAACCGAGGTGACGTGGCATGATTAGCGGGGAATTACTGTAGCTTGATTACCCGGGCGTTACAGCTATAACCGGCCACCATCCTCGGATCATTAGCGACGATGTCTTTTGACACCTTGAGCGGGGGGCACGATTGGTTCGCTTGTTCGCCGAGCTGGGCAATTTTTTTCCCAGCTCGTCGTTCTTTTAACCTTTGATCACTGACAGTACTTCCCGACCGCTCCGCTTCGGCATATGTCTTTACAAGAATGCGCTCATAGTTGCCTCTCGACGGAGACTTTGGTGGTTTTATCAGGGCAGCCAGAGTGCGCTTTGCTTTCACCGGATCTACCTTCTCCTCCGGAGGTGGATGTTTCTTTGCTTTCACCCCTTCAAAGAAGTTTGTCACTTCGGCTCGCACGATCTTCCTGGTTTCCTCCTCGGTCCTCTCGTATGGTAACTTCTCTGGAGTCTTCAGAGAAGGACCGAATCTGTATTGCCTCCCGCCTCTGGCAGCTGTACTGCTAGACGCCGGCAGAGCAGACGGAGCGGCTGCGGCTGTCTTCTTTCCTTGCTTACGAGGCGGAGGAGAAGGACTACAACGCGCCGGAGCAGCCGGAGCGGCGGCGGGTCTCTTCCGCCCTTGCTGACGAGGCGGAGAAGGAGGAGCCTGGCTGCTCTGGCGCGCCGGCGCTGGCGGAGAAGGAGGCGGAGTGCCGCCACGCGCCGGAGAAGGAGGCTGAGTGCCCTAATCACTCGCCGGAGGAGGAGGCGGAGTGCCGCCACGCGCCGGAGAAGGAGGCTGAGTGCCCTGATCACTCGCCGGAGGAGGAGGCGGAGTGCCCTTACTCGCCGGAGCCGTCCAGTTCGGAAGGTTGATGAGCTCCTTCCGCCATAGGCACGGAGTCTTCAGAGCTAAACCCAGCCGAGTCTCCCCTTCACCGGTAGGGTGGTCAAGCTGGAGGTCCTCAAATCCCTCCGTTATTTCATCCACCATCACCCTAGCATATCCTTCTAGAATCGGCCGGCAGTGGTAGGTTGCGCCGGGTTCAGGAGGTAAAACAGAGCCAACAGCCGCCTTGCCTTTGAAGTTGTGCCATTGCGCCATAAGGTGGCAATGTTGAGACTCCGTGATAGCATCCACGGGGTAGCTAGCAGGAGCCGTCAAGACATGCTCCAGCTGAAGCAGCTCGGTGGAAGCCACGCTGCTTCTCCGCTGAGATGGCGGGGTAGCTTCGGGGGTTGTTTCGGCATGTCGATTGCCATCTCGTTCCTCTAGCGCTTGAACCCTTTCGTGCAGCTTCTGAATTTGGGTCTGCTCCATTTTTTTCCTCCTCTCCTGGCTTTTGTAACCACCTGCGTTCGGAAAACCAGCCTTCCACGGAACGGAGCCTGGCGTGCCTCGTGCCCGTCCAGGGTGCTCAGGATTCCCGAGGGCCATTGTGAGCTCGTCGTTCTCTCTGTCTGGAACGAACGTCCCTTCCTGCGCTGCATCGATATATTGCTTAATCTTCTTGACTGGTATTGTCAAAAGCTCATTCGTCCAAACGCACCTCCCTGATACAGGGTCCAAGGTTCCGCCAGCCCCGAAGGACCAAGTCCGGCAACGGTCTGTCCAGTTCATTGTCTGTGGTTCGATCCCTTTTTCAAGCAGATCATTCTCAACCTTGGCCCACTTAGGCCGGGCTTTGAGGTAGCCACCTGACCCCGTGCGATGGTGAAGCTTCTTCTTCGCAGCATTCTTCTTGTTTGTCGCTGACATCTTCTTACTCTTTTCCGATGTCTTGTGGGCCACAAATGCGGGCCAGTGATCTCTGATCTTCTCATACCGGCCGATGAATTCTGGTGTCTCTTCTTTGTCGACAAACGTTTTCAGCTCATTCTTCCACCTCCTGAATAGGTCTGCCATCTTCTTAAGAGCATGAGACTTGATTAATTGCTCTTTAACTGGCTTCTCCGGATCCTCCTCTGGCGGTAGGGTGAAATTTGCCTTCAGCTCAGTCCAAAGATCATCTTTCTGCATATCATTGACATAAGACACCTCAGGGTCTTCCTTCTTAGGCTTATACCATTGCTGGATGCTGATCGGGATCTTGTCCCTAACTAGAACCCCGCACTGAGCAGCAAATGCATCCTTTGTCCGGATGGGTTCAATCGGTTGGCCGTCGCGCGCGATTGCTGTGATCTCAAACCTTTCATCCGAGCGCAACTTTCTCTTCGGGCCTCGTCTCTTTACCGCAGTTGTGCTCGATCCGGAGGGCTAGAAAAAAGAAGAAAGACGAGTGTTAATTAATATGTGTACATACCAAAACAATGAATGCATCAATTAGCTAGTCAGCACAGGCTTAACTAATATATTTACCTGGCCGGACTCTGTTCGGTCACCGGAGCCGTCACCACGGGCTCCTTCTTGCACCAGCATTGGGTCACCGGAGCCATCATAATCATGTCTTTCCTCCTCCACTCTTCGATCACCGTAGCCTGCTTCTTCACCCTGTTCTTCCAGACCATCATTGTCGTTAAGATACGACAAGATATCACCTCCGGCTAAGATTATGTCCCCCAACACCTCTTCTGCTTGCTCGTCTCGTCCGTGCTCCATTGTTTCTGCAAATATTACAACATGGCAATTATTACACAAACATGACAGCAGGTGGTTAGTGCAAACGTAGACCTAGCTTATTCCGGGTTTGGGGTGGCCTCGGCAACGCTTCAAGGGTAGGGGCGCGGCGGGAGGGGGTAGGAGACCGACATCGTTTTTTTCTAGGGTTTGGGTGTCCTCGAGAGTTTTGGTCGAGCGAGAGGGCCGGGGGGTGCTCCCGTGGTATAAGTTATCACGGTCGAGAGGGGGTATAAATATCGACCGTCCATCATGTCGAAGTTATCTGGGAGGGAGTTATATATATCGACAACGACGACATACATACATGGGAAAATAATGTTATCGGGGAGGGGGTATATCGACCCCCCCCCCACGTGTTGAAGTTATCGGGAGGGGGTTATATCGACAACGACGACATACGTACATGGGAAAATAATATTATCGGGGAGGGGGTATATCGACCCCCCCTCGTGTTGAAGTTATCGGGAGAGGGGTATATCGACGACGACAGACCCGATAAAACATAAGAAAACGAAGAAGAAATAAAAAGAGGAGAAGAAGAAAAGGAATAGAGGAGAAGATCGAAGAAAAAAAGAAGAAAAAAAAGAGGAGAAGAAGAAAGGAATAGAGGAGAGAAGAAGAAAAAATAGAATTTTTTCTATTTTTCTTCTTCTCTTCTATTCCTTTCTTCTTCTCCTCTTCTTTTTCTTCTTTTTTCCTCTTCTTATTTATTTCTCCTCTTCTTCCTCTCCTCTTCTTCTCCTTTCTTCCTCTTCTTATTTTCCTTTTTCCTCTCATTCATAAAAAATGTTCAAATAGAAAATTTCGAAAAAAAGTAAAGGTTTTGCCTAATGCATTGTTCATATGAATATACAAACATTTGCTTATTCTACAATAATTAATATCACCAAAAAAATCTATGAACAGAAAAAAATCCTAACTTTTCTAAAAATCTATCTTTTGCATATATACATGAACATATATATACACAGAGAACATATATACATACATATACTCATACATGAACATATCATCATATATATAAAAAAACAAGCATATATATGAAAAAAAACAAGCATATATATGAAAAAAGGGCGCCGGCCGGACCAAGGTGAGGAGGACCGCGGGGTCGGCGGCGAGGATGGCGACGGGGCAGTGGGCGCGCGCTCGGGGTAGGGGGCGACGGCGGCGAAGGGCGGGGCAGGGCGACGGCGGGGACGGGCCGGGCGGCGCGCGTTGGGGCAGGGGCACGGCTGACGGCGATGGCGCGGGCAACGGCGACGGCAACGACGGGCACGGGCGACGGCGACGGCGGCGGCGGGGGCGGCGGGCGGCGGCGGGGAGGCGGGCGGCGTCGGGGCAGCCTGGCGGCGTCGGCGTCGTCGAGGCAAACTGCAGATGAACTCTGAAAAATTTCCTTATATAGCAAAGCCTTTAGTCCCGATTCGTGGCACCAACCAGGACTAAAGGTAGGCATTAGTCCCGGTTGGTGCCACCAACCGGGACCAAAGCCCTCTTTTCAGCAGCCCAAAGGGCGGGAAGCGGCGGCCTTTGGTCCCGGTTGGTGGCACCAACCAGGACTAAAGGGGGGGCATTGGTCCCGGTTGGTGCCACGAACCGGTACAAATGCACCCCTTTAGTCCCGGTTGGTGGCACCAACCGGGACCAAAGGCCTCTTGCTGCCCGCGTCACGGCCAAAAGTTTAGGCCCACCTCGCTAGCCGAGGGGCGCCCGCACCAGTTTAAAAGCCCCGGCGCGGCTGCTGTCTCGAACTCCTCTCTATAGCAGGCTTCTGGGCCTAACTTTGGCGCGCTGCCCGTTGAGCCTTCTAGCCCTTCTGGGCCTGTATTTGCAAACCCGAGGGTTGGAAGGCCCAGCGGGCAGCGCCCCAACAATTTTTTTTGCTGTATTTAGTTTTTTTGTTTTCTTTTTTGCTTTATTTATTTGTTTTGTTTCTACTTACAACAAAAAACTTATTTATTTTATTTTATTTTGTTTCTAATTACTTATTTATTTTACTTTATGATAATTCTTTTTGCTATTAAAGTTTCTATCAAAAAAGTTCTTTATGAAAATTCTTTTTGCTGTATTTAGTTTTTTTGTTTTCTTTTTTGCTTTATTTATTTTGTTTTGTTTCTACTTACAACAAAAAACTTATTTATTTTATTTTATTTTGTTTCTAATTACTTATTTATTTTACTTTATGATAATTCTTTTTGCTATTAAAGTTTCTATCAAAAAAAGTTCTTTATGAAAATTCTTTTTGCTTTTAATGATTTTGAACAGAAAATACTTCGATAATTTTAGTTGCATCAATTTTATATGATTTTAGTTTCAATAATACTAGAGGTTTCTTATAATGTTTTGAACAGAAAATACTTTGTTAATTTTAGTTTCATAAATTTTATTAAAGTTTATTTTATTTTGTCGTAACACAAGAAGTCCGGAGTTGTAATAAGTTATTAAAAATAAAAAAGAGGCGCAATGCTCGTTGATTAGCTTCAAGCCTTTCGGAATAGTGTAGACTGCACTGCACATAGCTCCATGCAGTCTACCTTATTCCTCAAGGCTTGAAGCTAAGCAACGTGAAGGTGAGCATTGCGCCTCTTCTTCATCGTCTCTGCACTCAGGGCTTATAAACCGCTCCTAGTGCCTCTCAGCTAGCGAGGTGGGACTAAAAAACTGCTTAGTAAGAAACTCTAGTACCGGTTCGTGCCACGAACCGGTACTAAAGGTGCTCGTGGGGCCACAGCCTCATTAGTACCGGTTCGTGGCACCAACCGGGACCAAAGGGTGGAATTGGTCCCGGTTCGTGCCACCAACCGGGACCAATGGCCTTGCACAGCGGCGTGGTGGTGGGAGTTTAGTCCCACCTCGCTAGCTGAGAGAGAGCCGCACCTGTTTATAAGGTGCGGTGCGCCTGAGCTGTCGAGCTCCTCTCTAAAGCAGGCTTACGGGCCTAACCTCTCTGTACATGCCTGTGGGCCTACTGGGCCTTCTGCGGGCCTGAATCCTGGCCCATGGATGGGTTTCTAATCGTATTCAGGCCGTGGTGGCCCAGTAGGTGGCATAATTTTTAATTTTTGGCCTGTTATTTTTCATGCATTTACTAATTATTTTGAGCTATAAGACCCTAAAATTGAAAAGCATTTCAAATGAACTCTGAAAAGGTTGAAAGTTGGCATGGTATCATCATTTCATCCACATAGCATGTGCAAGAAAGTTGAGAGGGTTACGGCAAAAACTAGATGCACTTCGTGTACAAAACGGACAATGGTATCATACTCGTCTGTTACAAAGTTGGCATGGTATCATCATAATAGTTGCGGGAGAAAGTCTTCACTTTTTCTTCGCTTGTGTCATTTGCTTATTGCGCCGTAACCATGGATAATCTTCATCGTTTATCAGGATGCTTGGGTCAGCCTTGACTTTGAAGGGAGGAATTTCATGAAACTTTTCATAATCTTCAGACATGTCTGTCTTGCCCTCCACTCCCACAATGTCCCTTTTTCCTGAAAGAACTATGTGGCGCTTTGGCTCATCGTATGATGTATTCGCTTCCTTATCTTTTCTTTTTCTCGGTCTGGTAGACATGTCCTTCACATAGATAACCTGTGCCACATCATTGGCTAGGACGAACGGTTCGTCAGTGTACCCAAGATTGTTCAGATCCACTGTTGTCATTCCGTACTGTGGGTCTACCTGTACCCCGCCTCCTGACAGATTGACCCATTTGCACTTAAACAAAGGGACCTTAAAATCATGTCCGTAGTCAAGTTCCCATATGTCCATTATGTAACCATAATATGTGTCCTTTCCCCTCTCGGTTGCTGCATCAAAGCGGACACCGCTGTTTTGGTTGGTGCTCTTTTGATCTTGGGCGATCGTGTAAAATGTATTCCCATTTATCTCGTATCCTTTGTAAGTCAATACAGTCGAAGATGGTCCCCTGGACAACGAGTACAACTCATCACAAACAGTGGTGTCACCTCTGAGACGTGTTTCCAACCAACTGCTGAAAGTCCTGATGTGTTCACATGTAATCCAGTCGTCACACTGCTCCGGGTGTTTGGAGCGCAGACTGTTCTTGTGTTCATCGACATACGGGGTCACCAAGGTAGAGTTCTGTAGAACTGTGTAGTGTGCTTGAGACCAAGAATATCCGTCCCTGCATATTATTGAGTCCCCTCCAAGCGTGCCTTTTCCAGTCAGTCTCCCCTCATACCGCGATTTAGGGAGACCTATCTTCTTAAGGCCAGGAATGAAGTCAACACAAAACCCAATGACATCCTCTGTTTGATGGCCCATGGAGATGCTTCCTTCTGGCCTAGCGCGGTTACGGACATATTTCTTTAGGACTCCCATGAACCTCTCAAAGGGGAACATATTGTGTAGAAATACGGGCCCCAGAATGACAATCTCGTCGACTAGATGAACTAGGACGTGCGTCATGATATTGAAGAAGGATGGTGGGAACACCAGCTCGAAACTGACAAGACATTGCGCCACATCACTCCTTAGCCTTGGTATGATTTCTGGATCGATCACCTTCTGAGAGATTGCATTGAGGAATGCACATAGCTTCACAATGGCTAATCGGACGTTTTCCGGTAGAAGCCCCCTCAATGCAACCGGAAGCAGTTGCGTCATAATCACGTGGCAGTCATGAGACTTTAGGTTCTGGAACTTTTTCTCTGGCATATTTATTATTCCCTTTATATTCGACGAGAAGCCAGTCGGGACCTTCATACTGAGCAGGCATTCAAAGAAGATTTCTTTCTCTTCTTTCGTAAGAGCGTAGCTGGCAGGACCTTCATACTGCTTCGGAGGCATGCCGTCTTTTTCGTGCAAACGTTGCAGGTCCTCCCGTGCCTCAGGTGTATCTTTTGTCTTCCCATACACGCCCAAGAAGCCTAGCAGGTTCACGCAAAGGTTCTTCGTCACGTGCATCACGTCGATTGAAGAGCGGACCTCTAGCTCTTTCCAGTAGGGTAGGTCCCAAAATATAGATTTCTTCTTCCACATGGGTGCGTGTCCCTCAGCGTCATTCGGAACAGCTAGTCCGCCGGGACCCTTTCCAAAGATTACGTGTAAATCATTGACCATAGCAAGTACGTGATCACCGGTACGCATGGCGGGCTTCTTCCGGTGATCTGCCTCGCCTTTGAAATGCTTGCCTTTCTTTCGACATTGATGGTTGGTCGGAAGAAATCGACGATGGCCCAGGTACACATTCTTCCTGCATTTGTCCAGGTATATACTTTCAGTGTCATCTAAACAGTGCGTGCATGCGTGGTATCCCTTGTTTGTCTGTCCTGAAAGGTTACTGAGAGCGGGCCAATCGTTGATGGTTACAAACAGCAACGCGTGCAGGTTAAATTCCTCCTGTTTGTGCTCATCCCACGTACGTACACCGTTTCCATTCCACAGCTGTAAAAGTTCTTCAACTAATGGCCTTAGGTACACATCAATGTCGTTGCCGGGTTGCTTAGGGCCTTGGATGAGAACTGGCATCATAATGAACTTCCGCTTCATGCACATCCAAGGAGGAAGGTTATACATACATAGAGTCACGGGCCAGGTGCTGTGATTGCTGCTCTGCTCCCCGAAAGGATTAATGCCATCCGCGCTTAAACCAAACCATACGTTCCTTGGGTCAGCTGCAAACTCAGCCCAGTACTTTCTCTCGATTTTTCTCCACTGCGACCCGTCAGCGGGTGCTCTCAACTTCCCGTCTTTCTTACGGTCCTCACTGTGCCATCGCATCAACTTGGCATGCTCTTCGTTTCTGAACAGACGTTTCAACCGTGGTATTATAGGAGCATACCACATCACCTTCGCAGGAACCCTCTTCCTGGGGGGCTGGCCGTCAACATCACCAGGGTCATCTCGTCTGATCTTATACCGCAATGCACCGCATACCGGGCATGCGTTCAGATCCTTGTACGCACCGCGGTAGAGGATGCAGTCATTAGGGCATGCATGTATCTTCTGCACCTCCAATCCTAGAGGGCATACGACCTTCTTTGCTGCGTATGTACTGTCGGGCAATTCGTTATCCTTTGGAAGCTTCTTCTTCAATATTTTCAATAGCTTCTCAAATCCTTTGTCAGGCACAGCATTCTCTGCCTTCCACTGCAGCAATTCCAGTACGGTACCGAGCTTTGTGTTGCCATCTTCGCAATTGGGGTACAACCCTTTTTTGTGATCCTCTAACATGCGATCGAACTTCAGCTTCTCCTTTTGACTTTCGCATTGCGTCCTTGCATCGACAATGACCCGGCGGAGATCATCATCATCGGGCACTGGTTCCTCTTGATCTTCAGCAGCTTCCCCCCTTGCAGCATCATTGGGCACATCGTCTGGTTCCTCTTGATCTTCAGCAGCTTCCCCCGTTGCAGCATCACCGTATTCAGGGGGCACATAGTTGTCATCGTCCTCTTCTTCTTCGCCGTCTTCCATCATAACCCCTATTTCTCCGTGCCTCGTCCAAACATTATAGTGTGGCATGAAACCCTTGTAAAGCAGGTGGGTGTGAAGGATTTTCCGGTCAGAGTAAGACTTCGTATTCCCACATATAGGGCATGGACAACACATAAAACCATTCTGCTTGTTTGCCTCAGCCACTTCGAGAAAATCATGCACGCCCTTAATGTACTCGGAGGTGTGTCTGTCACCGTACATCCATTGCCGGTTCATCTGCGTGCATTATATATAATTAAGTGTGTCAAAAACCATTACAGAACATCATGAATAGATAATTAAGTGACCAAATTAATAGAAGTTCATCATCACATTAAAACCAAAGTACATACATAGTTCTCATCTAACAACATATATATAGCTCTCCAGAGCATCTAATTAATTAAACCATACATTGAAACTATGTAAAACATTTCAATGCGAAAACAAATGCGATCATAATCGCAACCAAGGTAACAATTGATCCAACGGCATAATGATACCAAGCCTCGGTATGAATGGCATATTTTCTAATCTTTCTAATCTTCAAGCGCATTGCATCCATCTTGATCTTGTGATCATCGACGACATCCGCAACATGCAACTCCAATATCATCTTCTCCTCCTCAATTTTTTTTATTTTTTCCTTCAAGTAATTGTTTTCTTCTTCAACTAAATTTAACCTCTCGACAATAGGGTCGGTTAGAATTTCCGGTTCAACCACCTCCTAGATAAATAAAATCTATGTCACGTTGGTCGGTATATTTGTCATAAACAATAAATGAACCAAATAGTTATAAAAAGATAATATATACCACATCCGAATCATAGACAGGACGAGGGCCGACGGGGGCGGATACCAAAACCATCGCACTATGTAATAAGAAGGAATAATAAAAGTAACAAAATTAGACAAGTAACTATCTAAAGTAAGAATTTTTTCCTTTCAGAAAGAAGATAAGAACAAGAGGCTCACCACGGTGGTGCTGGCGACGAGATCGGCGCGGGCGATCGACGGCGGTGAAGACGGGGACGGGACGTGACGGACCGCTAAACCTAGACAAATCTCGGGGAAAATGGAGCTCGGAGGTCGAGTTTCGAGAGGAGAAAGATTAACTAGTGTGGCTCAGACATTTCATCGAACACCTCATGTGCATAGGAGGTGAGCTAGAGCACCCAAATGCCCTCCCCTCGCCGGCCAGAAAAAACAGAGCACTGTGGAGTGCTCTGCTGTGGCGATGGGGTATATATAGGGAACTCATTGGTCCCGGTTCGTGGCACCAACCGGGACTAAAGGCCTTTGGTCCCGGTTGGTGCCACGAACCGGGACCAATGACCCCTTTAGTCCCGGTTGGTGGCACCAACCGGGACCAAAGGCCTTGTGCTGCCCCGCGTCAAAAGTTTAGTCCCACCTCGCTAGTTGAGAGGGCTCGAGAGTGGTTTATAAGCGCTGCTGCGCCCACCCTCTCGAGCTCCTCTCAACTGCAGGCTTTCGGGCCTAACCGTTCTCTTTGCCTGTGGGGCCTACTGGGCCTTCTGCGGGCCTGAATCCTGGCCCATGGATGGGTTTCAAGTCGTATTCAGGCCGTGGTGGCCCAGTAGGTGGCATAATTTTTTTCTCTGTTTTTTGTTTTCTCTTTTGCTTTATTTGTTTTGTTTTGTTTCTACTTACAACAAAAAACTTATTTATTTTATTTCTAATTACTTATGTATTTTACTTTAATTATTTTATTTTTATTTATTTTACTGCCGCTATTTTTATTTATTTTACTGCTGCTATTTTTATTTAATTTATTAAGGTTTATTTATTTTAGTTACTATAGTTTATTTTATTTTATTAAGGTTTATTTATTTTATTTACTATAAAAAATGAACATAGATGCGCCTATAGAGAAAATTCAACCTAAATTCATAATAAATTTCTATGAAATTTAAAGAAATTTACTGTGAATTTAGGTCAAATTCCCTGTATAAGGACATCTATTTTCACTTTGAGAGGAGCTCAACAAGGCAGAGAGGGACGGGCTTATAAACTGGTGTGAGCGCCCTTCGGTTGGCGAGGTGGGACTAAACACTGGCCGAAACTAGGACCAGCCCTTTAGTCCCGATTTGTGGTATGAACCGGGACTAAAGGGTGGTGGGCCAGGAGTCTGGCCCATTGGTCCCGGTTTGTCCCATCAACCGGGACCAAAGGGGCCGGATGAACCGGGACCAATACCCCGACGAGGCCCGGCAGGCCCCTGGCCGCACGAACCGGGACCAATGCTCGCATTAGTCCCGGTTCGTGACTGAACCGGGACTAATGTGAATATTGCCCTGTGACCAAAGCCCAGTTTTCTACTAGTGTTACTGGATGGCGGTCACATAACAGGATAGGAGTCCATGTCCCTAGTCCTTTAATTCATACCGGTTGTGGCATTGCGTTTTTTATGTTTCTTTGCTCCTTTTGCGAGCTGTAATACTTTGAAGACTTTGTGCTACTTTGAGACTTTTAATAATATGGCTGCATGCATCGTTCAGATGCAGAGCCCGGCGCAAGCCTCCTTTTCCAAAAAAAAAGCCCAGACGTGACATGCCCAATTGGGCAGTGCAACTAGGAGTCGTTGTCCGACTGATAAATCAATGAATGGTCCAGTGACAGTTGCAAGTGGATCTCGACTAATGACCATATGAGCTAGATAGATCAATCATCAGCCACGCAATGCTGGACATCTTCATCTTTGTGTTGGTTGCTAGATAGTTAAGTCTATGCATAGTAACTAAAATGTTAACACAGAACATGCAGTGTCCTTTTTCAGTTTCAAATTGAAGAAAAGTAGATTCAACACGGACCGCGTAAGCGGTGATGACACATGGTACTCGAACGAACGCTATCCTTTTGGGGTGGATGGATCCTTCCACTGAATACGACCGATTTCATTTTAATTGTCTTGTAAGTGCATGAATTCATGAAAATCAAACAATAATTCAACATTGAGTCAAGAAGGGACATGGACAAGACATTCAAGTTATTAGTATAGGAGTAGTGAGAAAACCAGACAAAAACGTGACAGGTTTCTTTTTCGCGCTAAACAACAAAGAGAATTAATGTTGTTTCCATCCTTTTCTATCAATATTAATAATAATGAGTTGAGCATAGGAGGATCGTTGCTCAAAGTAAATAGGACATGGTGAGGCTTGGGCTGTTTGGCCCACCACGTGCGGCAGTAAATTAGAAAATAAATGTGAATAATTCAGATGTTTTAGTAAAGCAAGCACCACAAAAAGAAGGAGTTTTCTAATTTGTTTTAACTACAGTTTATGTGGATGTTTTTACTCGTCCTCTATATGTACAATTTATTTTAACTGTCGATGCGTGATATTTTTGGTGAAGTACTCGATTATTGGGTTACTGTGAACCCGATTTGCATTCCACGTGTTCAGATCACACCGTGGGTTTAACTTGCCAATGCTTTTTTCCATGTCTCACGTTGGAAGAAAATGATGGAGGCCAATGGATATGCGCGTCGGGCATTTCGGGAACAGCTGGATTGGCTCGAGCCGAGGAGACATACTCCATCTTCTTCTTCTCCTTGGCCTCCAAACTTCCAAAGTGCAAGCACCCATCGCAGGTCATGAAGATAAGATAGCAACTGCCCACTGAGTTAAACACTTGGAAGATCTATATATCGATGATGCAATGCATGGCCGGCCACACATTCTACCCAATCAATATATACGCGTGCATCGATCAATACCGGTCGCTCTCACATCCCGGTTCCCATTTGGCTTCTACTCCTAATTAGTTGATTCTAGCCTTTTCTTCATCTAGAGAACGGGCGAATGAGGTTGCAGTCGAGATCGTTTTTATTGCACCAGACATTACATGATGGCGAGACGCAAACAGTGATGACAACAAGGACATCAACCAGGCGCGTCGTCTTGGTCACTGGTCAAAGAAGAATCCAGAACCATTTCTTTCTGTCTTCGTCGGATCTCGAAAGATCTCCACCTTGGTTAGCACTGTTGATTAATTTTTCTTCAGGTCGTTTCCACGTCAAGACTCATGTAGGAGTACGTATTATATATTGATCATGGGCCTTTTATTTGCTGCTTTCTGGCCACGCCACCTTTTAGATAATTTGCAAGATTGAGTAGCTAAGTCAGTCTTGGATAGATGACCGGAACCAGAAACTTAGACGGGTCTAAACTGCATTCTTGTTTCTTTCTGTCCTCTGCTTTTTGGTGGTCTCTTCTTCTGTTGGTTTGCACGCTTGCTTGTGTCTCCACTATCCCTTTCTGTTGCCGCATAGTGCAAAGTAGGCTGGTCGGCGTTCCGATTATTGTCTCTAAAGAATTGGTCGGTTTTGTGGGGGCCTTCGATCTCTCGATATCTATCTACTAGATCCATTGGAATCCATTTTGCATTTGTTCGGTATGTAATCTACTGTGCATTGCATTGCGTGTTCCCCTTTCCATTCTTACAACGCTGAGAGATGGTACTTCGAAAGCTTCTGGATGATCTGCTGACGGTGCATATACCAAACTCAAAGTTGTACATTATCTGCATGACGGCGATTTTAACTCAAGACAAATCATGTGGACATGGTAGCATTTTTCTTTCCGTTCGTTACCCTTTCGCATGCATGAGCGTGGCTAGACTACTGCCCGTGTGCAGAATAAAATATCTGTGCCACTTCACCAACCGTGAGAGACCAGCATGCAGCATCACAACGCACAATTAATGCGTCAAGAAGAAACGTACGTATACCCGGCCGCTGTCAGTACATGAGCACCTCATTACGCCTGTCGATCTGGTAACATTGCAGTACTGCCGTACGTACGTATTTGAATGGACGTGCCATCTACAAGTGAGAATTAAGAATGAAAGAACTACTCCTTCAGTAAACAAATATAAGACGTTTTACGTCACTAAACATGTATAAGACGTTTTAGGTGACCTAAAACGTCTTCTATTTGTTTACAGATGGAGTACTTAAGAAGAAATCCAACCCAACAATCCAAGCTATATATACACGAAGTGGTTACCACTGAACAACACAATATTTGGGTCCCTAGCTAAACCTAGGAACTAGCGAGAGTGTTTCGTCTCACTTCTCTGTTTGTGATTTATTTGGTAATGCTAGCTAATACATTTCAACACGAAACGCGTGCTGCCGGTCTCTAGGGATCTAGCGATGGATGCAGCCGGTCGATCTCGAGGCATCGCTTTATAACAGTCACGTCCCTAGCTATCCTTTTTCCATCCTTCAAAGAAGCGCTATCCTTTCGGGTAGTGGATGAACGTGTGAGTTGATCGCTGTTGTGTTCTCTATATATTCAACGTACGTTTTTTCATAGAATACGATGATGGGCAGGCGGGAGGGACACAAGGGCAATGCTTGTGCCCTAACAATATATCTTGTGCCATATGAGTTTTGTTGTAGTTACAATCCATGGATGGATCCTTCCTTTGATAAATCCTCTTGAAAACACCAAGACGATAGTGGGGGTCAATGTTCATGCCGCCGACAAAGCTAGCTCAAAAGCAGGACCTCCATTTGCATCACGCGTGATTTAATTCTCGATCGAGATGGATCCATGGACAACTCAAGACGATAAACTTACGACGGTCACTTGCGCTATTGTCATTTTGCATCTCGCCTAGACCGGGTTCCTCAGGTATCTACTTACGACATTCAAAATGCAAGTAGAGTAGCTAGCCTGCATGCGTATCACCGTCTGTTGCTTTTTGTCCTCTCCTTTAATTTGCAAGATTTGGACCGGTGACTAGAACTAAAGACCGGGTCCAATTTGTATGCAAATAGGCTGCTTTAGGGCCTCGTCTGCTTTTCTTCCTCTTTTTGGATGAAAAATAGGCTGCTTCAATGCAATCTAATACTCCATGCGTTCCTAAATATACGCCTTTTTAGAGATTTTAATATAAACTACATACGAAACAAAATAAATGAATCTACACTTTATAATACGTCTATATACATCCGCATGTAGTCTGTATTAAAATCTCTCAAAGACATATATTTTGAAACGGAGGGAGTACATGCATGGTCGGTGTTCAGTTCAGATCGAAACCGGCCAATGACCCAGTGGTGACGTCCGGGTCGGTCCTGCCTATGTAGTCTATATTCATCAGAATTAATCTTCCACTTAATTTTACATCTCCTATGTAGTCTAGTAGGTGTATGTTACATGGTGTGGTCTGCCTTTGCGTTCCCGCAAACTGACTGGCTGTACGTAATACTCTACTACCCAATTGAAAAGTAAGCTTCTAGAAGATCTCTATGCAGATGATGGCAATGACTTCTTTCCCTCATTTCCGTTCAGTTCGGTCAAAAGAATCCTATATAGTACCCCACCAGACGACATACATCATACTATTACACAATTCGTGCATGCTGATGTTGCAAATGGGACAAATATCTCGACCTTGTCTGTTATTAGTGTTGAAAAAAGTAGACAGAAAGCCTCTTCCCCTTCATAATATTGAACTGATCAACCCCTCAATTTTTTTTAACTGATTGATGATCTCGATCCAACTTGACCAGCATGCAAAACCTTATGTACATACCTAGTACCTACTGAATGGACATGCCAGCTAGTACCTGTTTAATGAAAATCAAGGGCGAATGGACGACTTCCCGACTGTCTACTACAACAAGGTTTGTCCGGCGGTTGCTGTTCTGGTGCGTTGGTTCTATGGGGCCTTAGCACGACGACTTCCCGACTGTCTACTACAATAAGGTTTGCCCGGCTCCAGCGAGGGAGGGGCGATGACAGCGGCGCGCCTTCGACTCGCTTCAGTGCTTGTAGTCGTCGCTAGGTGGTCTACGGATCTGGATGTAATTTTTATTATTTCTAGTGTTCATTGTACTACCATAATTGATGAATAGATTGAAAGTTTTCCTGAAAAAAAAGGGGCGAATGGACGAGAACATTCGTCTCTTCCCCTCGGCCTATTTTTTGTGCCACCAGAAAGTGCGTACATCAGATACTCACCGATCCCTGCTTTTTCTTTTTCGTCACCAGAATCCTCATGCTACATATATACTACTCCCTCCGTTCCTAAATATAAGACCTATTAGAGATTCCACTATAGACTACATACGGAGCAAAATAAATGAATCTACACTCTAAAATATGTCTATATACATTCGTACATAGTTCATAGTAAAATCTCTGAAAGGTCTTATATTTAGGAACGGAGGGAGTAGTACAGAGTGTTTCGAGATATCGCAATCCTCAAAAACAAAAGGATCCTAAAAAAAGACAAAATGTTTCAGTGTATGATTTTGCCTCCCATCCTTTTTTATGACATGCAGTGATGCTCACGAAATGAATGAATAAGAAAAATACTAAGCTTTCATCCACTAATATCCATTGAAATATTAAAAATGAATACATACACGCACAGGAAAATATTAAGATTTCGTCAACTCGGACACACTCAAGAAATGAAAAAAAAAAAGGCAAAAGGTGGTCTGGTGATGTGAAAATGGAAAATCAGTACACAAGGGAAGGTTGTACAGCCGGGTCGATGAAAAAGGCCGGGGAGAGCTGCGGTACAATCAAGCCCAGCTCTACTCTGATTTCTAACTGAGAAGGAAACGTGCTTTCCCTGCGGCGTCATAACACTACAGGCGAGTCAATAGGCCGCTGGTCCAGTTCGCGGTCTGCTGTTTTCTTCGACGTCCTTTTTGTCTCACTTGTTGGACATTGTTTGTGGAGCTAAAATATATAAAAACTTATAAAATACATTTTAAAGAAAATTATTGTCTGTTTTAGAAAATTTCATCGTATATTAAAAATACATTATATAAAAAGTGTTCACTTTATAAACAAATATGTTGACCGCACGTTAAAGAAAATGTCAATGTGTATTTGAAATATTTTGCTGTATATAATAAATACAGTTTATAAAGCTATAAAAAGATGGAAAAACATATCCAAAAGAAAAAAGAATCAATAAAAGAACCAAAATAGAAAACCAAAAAATAGCAAAAGAGAGTAAAAGCAAAAAAAAAACTGCAACAACAGAGAACGAAACAGTAGGCAACACATGAAAACCCCCACCCCCATACTGGGCCGGCCCTAATCGACTCTCCCGCGAGCATCACCTTGCCTATTTGCCGCCTGCGGGAGGCGAATATGATTTGCCGGATCTACACTCATAGCCAAGCATAACAGCATCCAGCCGAGCCTAGAATTTTCTGTTCCCAATTAGGGACCCATTACCGCACGCTAAGTTTATGCAGATGGTGCTCACGTTTTGAGCAATCTGGACGGCGATATGAAAAGCAATACATGGGGATATTTTCTGGAGTCTCCTATCTACTCATTGTTTCTCTCATGCCTATCCCCAGAAATAGGTGTTGTCAAGTACAACCAACTCGCCAATAGTTCCAAAACTTACATGTTGGACCCTAATCAAATCTTTATTTGAAGTACTTTGGCCCATTTTAAATCTTGGAACAATTTGGTCCTGCTGAATGTAAACTTAAGTTGGTACGGTGGAGCTTTGTTTGTCTGGTATTTCACATCTCCCAACTCAAAAAAACAAGTACCAAATCATACTCTAGTATATGACAACCAGCCTAAACTGTCAATTTTTAATCATGCCGATGTGATCCCAGCAGAAATACTAGATATACACCTCATCAAGAAAGATAACACTTCATTACTTCACGTACTAATTCGATGGACTCATCTCTCTATTGCATTGGCTACTTGGGAAGACTAAGAGACAACTATCATTGCTTTCCAATGGCACCAACATGGGGATAAGCTAGTTCTTTAGGCGGGGGCCCTTCCAGTGCCGCCTCACTAACAGATGAGCAAGCACAGTAGAAAGTCGCAACAACGATCTGATCGGCTACCGCCAGTGCTATGTCTCTCTTACTACGAGGCAGAAGGAAGCGTCGCCTCAAGCGTTCATCTTAGTGGGCGAGCCCACTAGTGCGGCTTACATACTGGCTTTAGAACGTTTCACACAATTTTGAAAAGGTTCCACGCATTTTTTTTAGTTTTTTGTTTATATCTGCCGTTGTTAGGCAGACATTAAAATGTGAGAAAGGGGCATGCAAGTTCTACCTAGGCTATGAAAAGAACAAAGGGTTTGGTGTTAGAAAGGAAAATCTGAAGTATAAAGGAAACAAAAAAAAATGCATACCAAAGGACGTTTCTCTGCTGCAAACAGGTACGTACCGGGCCATCAAGAACTTGGAAGAACCTGACTAAGAATTCCAAGGCCACTCTCTCGGTCTGGCTGTCTGGATCTTTTGCAGACTGAGCTCCAACAATGGCCCCGCCCCGCCCATATCCTGAACGAGGGAAGGAAGCACTCTGGTTCACGCCGTAGGTTTTAGACCGTTGTGCCATGCCGCGCGTCCCTTCGTCCCCTTTTTTTTCAATCTTAATTATTATTCTTGTTTCTCAAGTTGATCCCCTTCTTCTCTCCTAGTCCAAAATCTGCGGTGCCCCCCTTCGGCAATGACATTACAGTGATTACACTGCTCCGGCGGCCCCTACTCTGTCTGCTCCCGCCGACCTCCGATCCATTGGAGTCCTATAAACCGAGTGCCGCAGCAGGAGGCAGTCCTAACCTTGCACGAATCGTAGCCCATACTGGGCCCGAAAGGCCTCCTGCACCGCACGGGATCTACCATCTACGACGCCCCATGGCGGCGACGGCGCGGCTGCTGCTCCGCTCGCTGACGCTGAGGCGGCCTCCTCTCGTCTCCTCCTCTCCGGGCGCCCACCCCGCCGCCGATCTCCTCCACCGCTGGCCCACGCTGGTACTGTTTCTTTCTCGCAAGCGTCCCTCCATCGTTTACTTTGCTACAGCCAAGCCTATGTCACAACTTCCCAGCTAGCTCATTCACTTCATGCAGTATTTTTACACTGGGGCTCGCCATATCTAAGCTTATGTTCGTTTGTTCGTCGTCGTCGTCACCGCCGGTTGGTTTAACCATAATCAGTCTGGATGTGAATTTTGCACACAATTCATATACAGGATGGGCAGTCTGGACGTGAATTTTGGGGCAATCTTCATGCAGTCTTCCTGCGGAGAGGGTTTGGAGGATCGCATTCGTCGTCGCCGTCCAAGACGCCTCGCCGCATCGGTCTTGGGGCGGTAGCCAATGCGCTCTCCGCATCCTTTGTCTGCGCTTTCCCCCCTTTTAACCAGACATCGCTGCCACATGACCACGGAAGCAACAGCGAGAAGAGACGGTGCACCTATGACATTATCGCTGTTAATCTTCTGTGAGTCTCACAGTGCAAAATTTAATTAAGTACTCCGTACTTTCTATTTAGCTTCTTTGTGGCTTTTTATGATTTATTTTTTGTTTTGCTTGTGCTTGAAGGGTTTATGTGGCAGATATAGCATTGAAAAGGAAGCTTACTATGTGGGGAGCTAAGGTTTGTTCTTCCGTCGGCGGAAAATTACTTTCCGGTGTGTATATATATTATGTTCATGTATTGTGCGTCTAATGCTTGCTGAATGCATATTTGCCATGCAGGACAACGACCTGATCAGCAAAGGGCAAATCTGGCGCCTGGCTACACCAGTTCTTCTTCATGGACGTCTTCGTCACATTGCTGTATTTGTTCTTGTTTTGGTTGAGATTACAATTATACTACTCTGTATGGCAACTGCCCTAACTTCCTACCGTCGTCATGATGAAGCAGTTAAATACTCTCTCTTTGGCTAGCATTGGGCCTATGGTGGAAGAGTTTGCTGGCCCTAGAAGATTTCTAGCAATTTATTGCACTTCGGCACTCACATGTACGTCCTTCGTTGTCTTTGACCAGTTTTCGTTACCCGTAATGGTTGTATCTTACCATCTCATTCCCAGCTATTTTTGAATTCATTCCTGCAATTGTAACAGGTTCACTAATGAGTTACTGGTTTACCTCCACACCTGGTATAGGTGCATCTGGTGCTATCTTTGGATTGGTATGTGCATCAATCCATTTATTGTCGCATACAGCTTTAAATATATTCTTGATCTTTGCAATACAAAGATCATGTGTGCCTAACCATTAGTGCTTCATAATTTACTAGGAACACTATATTATTATGAAATGACCACACTCCTGACTACCTTACCATTTTCGCTTTGTTTTATGTTTTCTTAAAACTACTCCCCTGTGTAGAATTGTAAATACAGATTGAAGATTGCAACTTTTAATGGGACGTTGAGCTTCTGAAGGTGTTTGTTCATCTTAGAAACATAGCTATGCACAGCCAAAGTATAGAGGCTTCACGAAATTCTGTCGATTTCTGAATGCAATTTTTTTTCTTGCTCTCGTGAGAAGTCCGGTACCAGCGATATCCATAATAAAACTGGAGGGGGTGTTCGAATGGAAGGTTTGTAGTACCTCTGCAATGTCGATATGTCTGGCTTGGGACAGTGGCTTGGGACCTAAGTATTCTTTGCGCATCAATAGTTGCTGCATGACATGTTTAGTCCAAGAACTTAAAAGCGACTTGCATAATACAGATTTATTCTGATTTTCCAAACCTCGTTTCCATCACAAGGTTTAATGGATAAATCGCTTCTATTTCCAAGCCTAACTGGCTAAATGTCAACCTATATGACGTATTGCACACATCTTGACTGAAACTGGCATGTAATGTGGTTGCTTTTATCTGTTGTACTTGTGCACTCAAAATTTTCTTGCCTCTCACTGTTTCGTCAACCTGTTAGAATATGTATAGGATAGTTTCATTCAAATTGTAATCTATCTCTATCTCCTTTCTTTCCTCTCCTCGTTAACCTCCTGTACCGAACCGAACCAAACCTGAGATCGATCTCTTGATCTCTTCTTGTACTCCAAGGCATTGCCAATATATATAAACATGCGGCCCGAGACAAAGGGTTCAACGCTTCCAACCCAATTTACATGGTAATCAGAGCATCTTCCTCTTAGATCGAAGATCGCATCTAGCTACCTTCCCGCGGCCGAGATCATGTCTTCCTCCGCAGCCCTATCTTCCACCACGAGCGCGCTTTCCTCCTCCATGGCCTCCACCTTCGCATCATCATCTAGCAGCAGCTCTATTCCTCTCGGACCGCCCCCACAGGAGAAGCTAACAAGGGGAAACTTCCTCTTATGGAAGGCCGTCGTGCTCCCGCAAATCCGAGGCGCACAGATGGAGCACCACCTTGACGGGAAGAGCCAGGAACCACCGGCCACCCTCACCATCACCAAAGATGGAGAAGACGAACAGGTCGTCAACTTCGCCCGCACCCTCTGGTACGCGCAGCAACAGCAACTCCAGGGGTATCTGATGGGATCTCTGTCCCATGAGATCCTTGCTCAAGTTGCCACCCTTCAGACGCCAGCAGAGGTCTGGAGCGCCATCAACGCTATGTTCGCCGCCCAGAGCCAGAGTCAGGCCATCAACACCCGCATCGAGCTCACGAACTTGAAGAAAGGTAACATGTCCATGGCAAAATATCTTGGCAAAAGTAAAACCCTTACAGATGAAGTTGCATGCTGCACCGGAGTTCCTCTTCCCGATCCAGAGATAGTCTCCAAGATCATGGCTGGCCTCGATCTGGACTACAATCCAGTCGTCTCCGCTCTGTCTGCTAGGGTTGAGCCCGTCTCGGTTCAGGAGCTGTACAGCCAGCTCTTGAGCTTTGATGCTCACCTCGCCCTCCTCCACGGCACCAACATCAGGCAGTCCTCCGTCAACTCGGCGGCTCGCGGGCGCGGTCACCAGGGACAGAACCGCAGCACCAACGGCGGCGGACGCGGCCGCGGCAACTACCAGGGCGAGGGTGCTCGTTCTGGTGGTGGCAACAACTCCGGAGGCGGCGGCTTCAATAACAACATGGGAGGTGGCGGCTTCAACAACAACAACAGCCGCCGCTCCTCCTCAAATCGCCGCCCTCGTTGTCAGCTGTGCAAAAAGTCAGGCCATGAGGTCATGGACTGTTGGCACAGGTATGATGAAGACTTCTTCCCCGACGCTCGTCATGTTGCTGCAGCCATACGTGAAGAAGGAGGAGGAGGAGACGGCGTTTGGTACGTGGACTCGGGTGCAACAGATCATGTCACCAGCGAGTTAGAGCAACTTGCACTTCGTGAGAGATACCACGGTGGCGACCAAATTCACACTGCGGCAAGTGGTGGAGGTATGGATATTTGTCACATTGGACAAGCTTATATTAATTCCCCCAACCTTAAACGTGATCTAGTTCTTAAAGACGTGCTTCATGTCCCACAAGCTGATAAAAACCTTGCATCCATGTCTCGTCTAGACACTGATAATAACGTCTTCTTTGAAACTCACCCTCGTTACTTTTTTATAAAGGACCGGGCAACGAGGGAACTTCTTCATCACGGTAGATGCGTTGGAGGGCTCTACCCCATCACATCCGGAGCACTCAGTCGCAATCGTCGTCAAGTTTATTCTGCCACTAAACCCTCCTTGGAAAGGTGGCATCAAATATTAGGACACCCATCATCAATCATAGTTAAGCAAGTAGTCAATAAAGACAAACTTTCTTTGTCACATAGTCAAAATGGTGAGTCAGTTTGTGAAGCTTGTCGGTGTGCCAAGAGCCACCAACTTCCTTATCCCAAGTCAAATAGTGTGTCCCATGCTCCTTTAGAGCTTATTTTCAGTGATGTATGGGGTCATGCAAGAGATTCTTTTGGAAGAAATAAATAATATGTTAGTTTTATTGATGATTATAGCAAGTTCACTTGGATTTATTTACTCAAATATAAATCTGAGGTTTTCTCTATCTTCCAAGAATTTCATAAACTGGTTGAAAGGTACTTTAACGGAAAAATTCTAACAGTCCAAAGTGACTGGGAGGGGAGTACGAAAAACTCAACTCTTTCTTTCGTAGCATAGGCATTCAGCATCATGTGTCTTGTCCTCATGCTCATCAACAGAACGGTTCTGCCGAGCGCAAACACCGTCACATTGTTGAAGTTGGCCTCTCCCTACTTGCTCATGCGTCTATGCCTCTAAAATATTGGGATGAAGCATTTATTACAGCAACATATCTCATTAATCGCCTTCCAAGTAAAGTTATTGGCAACTCTACTCCTTTGGAACGTCTCTACCATCAAAAACCAGACTACAATTCTCTCAAAACTTTTGGGTGTGCTTGCTACCCCAACTTACGTCCGTATAATCATCACAAACTTGAATTCCGTTCCACTCAATGTGTTTTTCTTGGCTATAGTAATCTACACAAGGGATACAAGTGCCTAGAAATTTCCACCGGACGTATATATATTTCTCGAGATGTAGTCTTTGATGAAACTCTCTTTCCGTTTGCCAAGCTTCATCCCAACGCAGGCGCTCTTCTCCGTGCCGAAATAGCACTTCTTCCGGATCTTGACACACTATCTGATCACAGGGGTGAATTATCTGAAGCTGACCATGTGAACAAATCCGCAGAAAATTGCAGCTCTAATGATATTTGTACAGATGCAGCTCATGATTTTATGTGTCCAGAAACAGCCAATATAGCCGTTGCTGATCGCGATGAGGATTTTGGCGGCAGCAGGCGATCTGGCGCGCGATCCCAGGCGAATCCTGGCGCCAGCGCCAGCGCAATCATTGGCGCACGATCCGAGGAGGATCCTGCCCAGCTGCATGCGGAGACGACGCGTGACCCGGTGGCCGATAGCGACCGCGCGGAGCCCACCAGCCCAGGTGGGGCCGGGGGCGAATCCCCGCTTGCCACGAGCCCACGGTCCGCGGGGGTGGCCGACCAGCCGCCCGACCGGGCGACCGCGGCTGGGTCCAGCCCACGGGCCCCGATACGCACGTCCACCCGTGTGGAGTCTTCAGGCGACACGCGGCCCGTTTCTGCTGGTGGAACAATCCCGAGGCCGATCCTATCTGCAGAAGATCTGGTGCGCGATCCCGCGGCCGCTGGGCGTGTGCAGGACGCTGGATCTTCTGTGGCGGCCTCCTCTGCTGCACAAATTATTCCTCGACGTCACACACGGTAACAATCAGGTATTACTAAGGAAAAGGAATACAAAGATGGCACCATTAGGTATGATAAAACCGTGCTTTTCTCACTACTACTGGTGAACCAGTTAATCTTGTTGATGCCCTTGCTCACAAAGATTGGAAAGAGGCCATAGATAGTGAGTATGATGCACTTATGAAAAATAAAACATGGCACCTAGTACCATCAAGAAGTGGAATGAATGTTATTGATTGTAAATGGGTGTACAAGATAAAAAGGAAGTCAGATGGAAGTATAGACAGGTACAAGGCTAGATTAGTTGCTAAAGGCTTTAAGCAAAGGTTTGGGATTCACTATGAGGATACTTTTAGTCTAGTTGTTAAATCAGCCACCATTCGACTTGTCTTGTCTATTGCTGTTTCCAGAGATTGGAGCTTAAGACAGCTAGATGTTCAGAACGCGTTTCTTCATGGTGTTCTTGAGGAAGAGGTGTTCATGCGGCAGCCGCCAAGTTATGAAAACAAAGGTACACCACATTATGTTTGTAAGTTGGATAAAGCTCTATATGGTTTAAAACAGGCGCCAAGAGCTTGGTATTCACGATTGAGCATGCAACTACAACAACTTGGGTTTGTACCATCCAAGGCAGACACATCCTTGTTCTTTTACAATAAAGGAAATGTCACTATTTTTGTGCTAGTTTATGTTGATGATATTATTGTTGCTAGCTCGAGTTCAAGTGCCACTACTTGTTTGCTTAAAGATCTTAAGTTGAAATTTGCTCTCAAGGATTTGGGAGATCTTCATTATTTTCTTGGCATTGAGGTCAAACAGATAAGAGATGGTATACTTCTGACACAGGAAAAATACACAGCTGACATACTCAGGAGAGTAGGTTTGGAAAAATGTAAACCTGTGAGTACACCTATCTCAACTTCTGAAAAACTTGCTGTTGAAAGTGGAGAGCCACTTGGGTCAGAGGATGCAACAAATTACAGGAGTGTTGTGGGTGCCTTGCAATATTTGACACTTACACGCCCTGACATTTCTTATGCGGTCAACAAGGTATGTCAGTATTTACATGCTCCTAGCACTACTCATTGGACTGCAGTTAAGAGGATTTTGAGGTACCTTAAGTTTTCAGAGGGACTTGGACTTCAAATTACCAAGTCTTCTTCTATGCTTGTTACTGCCTACTCTGATGCAGACATGGCAGTATGTATTGATGATAGAAGGTCAACTGGTGGATTTGCTGTATTTCTGGGATCCAATCTTGTGTCATGGAGTGCAAGAAAGCAGGGTACAGTTTCTAGATCAAGTACTGAGGCTGAATACAAAGCTTTGGCAAATGCCACAGCTGAAGTAATGTGGATACAGACACTGCTTTATGAACTTGGAATTAAGACTCCAAAAGCAGCCAGACTATGGTGTGATAATATTGGTGCAACCTATCAGTCAGCTAATCCTGTTTTTCATGCACGCACAAAGCATATTGAAGTTGATTTCCACTTTGTCAGAGAAAGAGTAGCTAGAAAGCTCCTCGAAATTCAGCTCATTCCTACCGGAGATCAACTTGCTGATGGATTCACAAAGCCTCTCACTATGAGGAGGTTAGATGAGTTCAAGTACAATCTCAACCTTGGTCGAAGTTCATGAGGTTTAGATTGAGGGGGAGTGTTAGAATATGTATAGGATAGTTTCGTTCAAATTGTAATCTATCTCTATCTCCTATCTTTCCTCTCCTCGTTAACCTCCTGTACCGAACCGAACCAACCTGAGATCGATCTCTTGATCTCTTCTTGTACTCCAAGGCATTGCCAATATATATATAAACATGCGGCCCGAGACAAAGGGTTCAACGCTTCCAACCCAATTTACACAACCTTCCTCTATCTTCATGTTCAGGCTGGTGCGTATGTTGTTTATATATGGAGGCACCAAGAGCTTTTACAAAACGGAAAGGAAGTTTTAGAGAGTATTAAAATTGTGGTTTTATTAAATCTGGTACTAATTTTGATATATGTCTTTCTGTTTTGCCGTCTGATTGTTGCTTGCCATGCATTTGCACGTCTCATGGGTTCGGTTTGACAGGGCATCGGCATCCTTCTTAGGCACCGCATCGACAACTGGGCACATGTATGTCTCCCCTACAGTTTTGCATCGGGTTCGTTAATTTTGGCAACAGATGAAATGCTTGATTGGCTAATTTACTTGGATTGATTCACATTCACGCAGCTTGGAAGGGTTCCTTGGGGGAGCAGCAGTCGAATGGTTCTGCGGTCCTGATTGGAAACGGCGGCCTTTGTTCGGCCAATGAGTAGCACAAAGACCAGAGTAATGCGCGCGGCTTGCACATAAAATTGCCAGGCCAGTCCCTATATTGCTGTGGAAGGTGCAAATACCTTTACTAACTAAGCTGATATGAGTGCTAGCAAAGTGCAAACATCTCCCAGTAGAGCACTACTTGTTGCAGTCCCCTTGTTGCAAACACCTTTCTTTGGAGCCTGTCGTACTGTATTCAAACAGAGAGATTTTTGTTCTCCAAAGTCACCATGCATGTTCTGATGTAGAGGCCGGGGGATATCCTCCTTTTCGGAAAGAAAAAACCTGCTATTGTATATAACTGGCGCCATTAGTTGTCATTCATTTTTGTTCGTCCACAGTTCGTGGTTCACATGTACGGCTGGCTAGCTGTTTGCGTGAATATTCACTCTCAGAAGAAGAGTTAGTTGTCGTGTGCATGGTGGCAAACACAATCTTTTATCATCTGAAGTAGACACTGTACAGTGTAACTCACGTAGTGGCAGCTGGTTGTTGTGCTGCTAAAAGATGGATACCATTCTATTCACCACCATGAAATAAATCAGAACAAACATCTACAAATTCGAAATGCATGGTTACAACGGGCGGCTAAAGTGATTATACTGTGATTAAGAGAAAAGGTCCATTGGGTCAATACCCAAGCAGGCTGCCTCCTCCCCAAGAAAAAGTCTAGGGTTCCCCTGCCTCTCGTCGGCGCCGCGGTCGCTCCGCCTCATCTTCAGTGGCCTTAGGACCATGGCGGCGTGGTGGATCTTGGCCCTTGCCGGTAGGAGGGCTCTGTTTTCAGTTGTTTTTTCATATTTTGATAAGGTTTGTGTCCTGTTCAGAAAGACGAGACGGCAGCGGATCCCCGAAGATGGGATAAGGTTCTCCCCGCCTAGCACCCATCTTGATGGTGTGTCTAGCCTCATTGGTGGGCGCGTGAAGATCTGTCCTTGATGGATTTGCTCGAATCTAGTCGTAGTAACTTTCACTTCTTCCTATGGAGCAGGTGGTGCAGCATTGTTATCATGCAGACTCCCCGATAGCAGGCAAGCGTCGGGTTGGAGGATCACATTCCTCTTCGTCCAAGGCGGCACCCCACCACCGCGGCATCCTCTGGGTGGTAGCCAACGTGCTCTTCGCATCCTTTGCTTACTGCGCTTCTTCCGCTGCCGGCCTTCTCAACAAGAAGAGGCGGTGGACCAATGCCATCATCGTTGTCAATGTCATGTGAGTCTCTATACGCACCACGTTCTGCATCTACTCCCTCCGTCCCATAATGTAGGACGTTTCTTGACACTACATTAATGTAAAAAACGTCTTACATTATAAGACGAAGGGAGTATTTATTTGCTTCTTTGTCCATTTGTTGATTAGTTTTTGATCTTGCTTGCTTGCCTCGAAGTGTTCACGGCGCGGACGTAGCGACGAACAGAACACTTTTTCTGTTGGGAGCAAAGGTTTGTTCTTTTCTCTCGGTTGCAGAATTAAAATTGCAGTACCGCATGTGTACATATTATGTCAACTATTGTCCGTCTAATATATGCTGACTTAATGCCAGATCAACGACCCGATTACAAGAGGACAAATCTGGCGCCTGGCTACATACTCTCTTCTTCATTTGGATCTTGATCACCTTGTGGTACGTGTTGTTCCTGTTTCGTTACTTGAGGTTACAATTAGCTATACACTACGGAATGGAAATTGCTAACCTCCTGTCATCGTGATCATCGCAGTCAAATAGTCTTGAGTTGAATGATACTGGGGCTAAGGTGGAAGAGGTTACTGGCCCTAGAAGATTTCTAGCTATTTATGGCACCTCAGCAGTGTTAGGTGTTAACTTGTCATTCAACTGTTTTCCATAACTCATAATGTTAACAGGGTCTTATGTTATTTCTTGTATTCATAACTGACCCTTCATTCTTGGAACTGCAATAGGTTCGCTACTTAGTTACTGGTTTTGCCCTTCACATTCTATTGGTGCATCTGGTGCTATTTATGGATTGGTACGTATGCATGTCACTGATTCATGAATCTAGCTTTATCTTCATCCCTGATAAACTTTCTTACATTAATCAACCCTTTATCTTCATGCATGATCAGGCTGGTGCACAAGGAGTATATACGTGGAGGCACCGTGAGCATTTGGATAAAGCAAAGAGAACTCTACTGAAGATTGGAGTTGACTTCTTCTTAACTCTGGTATGTACTGATTTACATTTTCCACTCATTTGATTTTGATGTTTGTCTTTGCTTTTGCTGGTTGGCGGCATTAGTTACTTGTGTGCTCATCCCATATCTTTTGTTTACCAGGTCATTTGCCTCTTTGGGACCTTCTACATATATGCAGAACATCCCATTGACAACTGGGCACATGTAGGTCTCCTAATTAATCTTTTACTTGTACAGTTCATTTCGTTCAGCAACAAATTACTGAAATGCTTGATTTACCTTACTTGGATTGGATTCACCTGCAGTTAGGAAGCTACCTTGGGGGAACGGCTGTCGAATGGTTTCTTGGTCAAGATTGCCAGCAGCTTGTTGTAAATCCAAAGGAGGGAATGGTGACACCTCATGTTCAGCCAATCAACAGTACCAAAATAACGAGCAAAAAGAAAAGAAGAAGAAGAAGAACAAAGGAGTACACAAAATTGATAGACTGGCTCGTATTTTATCATGTGCATCAACATCTGTTGGTGCATCCGATACTATCTATGGTTCGGTATGCATTTTCACTGGTTGCTACATACAATTGATTCATCTCACCGATATCAACAATTATCTTCATGCCTGATAAATTTTCTTACATCGCAACTTTCACTTCTGCTTCGGTACGGAGGAGATCTCTCAATACCCTTTCATAATAAAGGGTATGATAGTCTTTTCAGAAAATACATCACCCGCGCTGATACAAGGCTTATGTATTTGTCGCCCTCAGTTTTTTTTTCTATTTCCTTTTAATCTTCAAAAAATATACACTGCAGGATATTCGATCTACAACCCTCAAGGTTCACTTCAAGTTCTAGTAACCAACCTAGACAGGTTATTTGTTGTCTCCATTTGCTTATTTTGCTTCATATGTACTTCCTCATTCCCATTTTATTAGGCACATTAGTTTTCCCAGGAAATCCCAAAAAATTAGGCACCGAAGCTCTGAGCCCGTGCTATTCTCTCGTACGGTGGAGGGGTTGCGGTCGCTACGAGAACGCGAGCGGGGACGGGCCATCAGTTCGAGTGACCCAGTAATACTTCAAGCAACTATTCGATAAAGGGCGCTTTTACTAAATCAAAATATAGCACCAAGCGGATACAAAGCATGATGAGAAACACCCGACCTCTAAGTAACTAAAATGCACATAGCCAAACACTAACAATCTGACAATAGAAACTAAATAAAATGATATAGCGGCAATAGTAGAGTCATATAGAACCGACACTATGCCTATGTGGAAGGAGTTGGTGAACCGTTCCGGAGATGTTTGTTTCAGCAAATTATTAGAGGTTTTTGTTAATGAGAGTTTTTTGCTGGAACACGAAGGTGCAAATTGACAACGGCGGCGAACCAGAGGCAGCGACACTGGGGATGCCGCAACCATGGTGACCACGCACTGGAACTGCCAGGAGGTATAGCTGTAGTAGTCAACAGCAGAAGCTGGGACCCATTGGCGGCCGTGCTGCAATCCCTAGCTAAGCTGGCAGTCCGGAGATGCGGCGGAGCTGCAACCGCTGTGCAACGGAGTCGTGAGCCGTTGCATCGGCGAGGTGTATGGCGCGCACTGAGGTGAGGTACACACACGATCGAGCGAAGAAGAGACGTTGCGTCGAGTTGATGAGGATAAGATCTGACAGTTTTTTTGGGAAATCTGACGGTTAATAGAGGGCTGAGGGAAATCTGACGGTTAATAGAGGGCTGATCGTGGGCGTGGGCGTGGGGCTGCCAAATTTAATTATGCCGGCTGACCGGCGGCCAGCGCTACCCCTTCTCCGAAACCGAGTCCCGCTGGAGATTGTCAGTCAGTCCGAACCTTGTATGAATCGATCACCATCACTGGTAGAAAACACGGCTTAGGTCACAGAACAGTTTTCACATTAGCCCCGGCTCAGTCACGAACCGGGACTAATGTGAGCATTGGTCCCGGTTCGTGCGGCCAGGGACCTGCCGGGCCTTGTGGGAGCATTGGTCCCGGTTGGTGGGACAAACCGGGACCAATGGGCCACGCTCTTGGCCCACCACCCTTTAGTCCCGGTTCCTACCACAAACCGGGACTAAAGGCCTGGTCCTAGTTGCGGCCAGTGTTTAGTCCCACCTCGCCAATCGAAGGACGCTTACATCAGTTTATAAGGCCGTCCCTCTCTGCCTTGTTGAGCTTCTCTTAAAGTGAAAATAGATGCCCTTATACAGGGAATTTGACCTAAATTCATAGTAAATTTCATAGAAAAATTTGTTATGAGTTTAGGTTGAATTTTCTCTATAAGCGCATCTATGTTCATTTTTTTATATTTATAAAATAAATAAACCTTAATAAAATAAAATAAATAAGTTTTTTGTTGTAAGTAGAAACAAAACAAAACAAAATAAAGCAAAAGAGAAAAAAAACGAGCCATCAACTCCATAACCGCCATATCTGGGATAGAGAAGGGCAATCCCTTGGAGTGGGATTCACATACAGTTGCCCGTAACATCTACCATTCGAGCCTAGCAGGTGGAACTCGGATCTGTCAACAGTGTCAAAGCGACAAATAGCAGGCGGAGGAGAAGCCACCGATGTCATGTGTAGATCCCTTCTAGGTCTTGCGGATCGTGCTATTACAGCAATTTGGTTGGTTGATCAAAAAAAAAAGAATTTGGTTGGTTTTCATGAAGCCCTAGCTTGTTGTGCCGTCCTATTCTCTCAATGCAATTTAGCAAATGCTACTACAGTACAGTAAAGGGCACAAAGAAAAAGCACGCAATGAAGGAAAATACCTCCATATCAAAGCTGCTACTTATCTTGTTGGTTATCAGGATGTGGATATGTAGAATTTTCTCTAGCCACGACAACAGACATGCATTCATCGAGGGGGTTCACTACAGAACAAAATAAATGCTGACGTTAGTTGTTGAGGGTACGTTTGACATCCCTGAGAGACTAGATAATGAAAAGATGAATCGTCAAACCTGGATGAACAAAGACGCTACCAAGTTGATGAATCTGATGGCCTGTCCTCCCTTGAAGATCATGCGTCCTCCTTGAAGGCGCCACCAGGGCCATGGATGCCTCATACACCGCCGCCGACGTGTTGTAGTGATGAGGTATCTTGCAGGATCTGACACAGGATCACCTTCAGGCAAGATGAATAGGTCTTCAGGGGCACGACGGCCGGCCACAGCAGGCCCCTGCCATGGACGGCGCCGCCCGAGCCACAGCCGATCGCCAGCTCGCCTCTGGAGCAGTCCAAGCTTATCCGCGAGCTCGTCCACTAGTGCCCGTCGCCGCCACGACGTCCTGCAGGCTAGAGAACGGCGGTTCGCCGTTCTTATCCACGGCCGCCGTTGGAACCGACTCTGGCCGCCTATATAAGGAGCCCCCGAGTCCGTCCAGTCCCTCAGGCGACCTCAAGCCACCCCACCTAGCACCCCCATAGCAGGCAATCGACCAGGGAGGGTCTTCTTCCCCATCTCCGGCCAGTACAGCCGCCGCCGCCCTCCGGTCCATTTAGTCGGAACCAGAGCCCCCCCCCCCCATCCGTATAGCACCACCATCCTCCTCCCCTCGACCGTGCGGAGCCGCCCAAACCCTCAGCTGCGTCGGGGAACCACCGTAGGCCAAAGCCCCAAACCTCCCGAAGCTGCTGTCCGCCGCGGAGCTCGCCGCCGGCGACTCCCTCCATCCCTGCCACCTCCTCGACCACTTGCTCAAGCTAAATTCCTGAGGGTTAATAGAATTGACATCCTACTATTGTCAGGAAAACAACAAGTGCATACTTGGAAACGAGGGAGAATAGAACCCGAAAGTTAAGCGTTCTCAGGCTGGAGTAGTGAGAGGATGGGTGACCGTCCGGTGAAACCCCACAAGCCCGGTGAAAGCCCGCTAAAGCCCGTCTAACCGTTCCCGTATAAAAACTTAACCCTAAATTCCCTCCTCGGCCCCTGCATCGTGTCCCACAGCACGTCGCCACCCCTCCTCCCTCCCACAGCTAGTAAACCTTAATAAAATAAAATAAAATAAACTATAGTAACTACAATAAATAAACCTTAATAAATTAAGTAAAAATAGCAGCAGTAAAATAAATAAAAATAGCAGCAGTAAAATAAATAAAAATAAAATAATTAAAGTAAAATACATAAGTAATTAGAAATAAAATAAATAAGTTTTTTGTTGTAAGTAGAAACAAAACAAAACAAATAAAGCAAAAGAGAAAAAAACAGAGGAAAAAAATTATGCCACCTACTGGGCCACCACGGCCTGAATACGACTAGAAACCCATTCATGGGCCAGGATTCAGGCCCGCAGAAGGCCCAGTAGGCCCACAGGCAAATAGTGACAGAATAGGCCCGTAAGCCTGCATTTGAGAGGAGCTCGAAGTGGTCAGCGCAGCTGCGCTTATAAACCGCTGTCGAAGCCTCTCGGCTAGCGAGGTGGGACTAAACATCCCACCGCACCACGCCAGTTCCAGCACAAGGCCTTTGGTCCCGGTTGGTGCCACCAACCGGGACTAAAGGGGGCATTGGTCCCGGTTCGTGGCACCAACCGGGACCAAAGGCTTTAGTCCCGGTTGGTGCCACCAACCGGGACCAATGAGTTCCCTATATATACCCCATCGCCACAGCAGAGCACTCCAGAGTGCTCTGTTTTTTCTGGCCGGCGAGGGGAGGGCATTTGGGTGCTCTAGCTCACCTCCTATGCACATGAGGTGTTCGATGAAATGTCTGAGCCACACTAGTTAATCTTTGTCCTCTCGAAACTCGACCTCCGAGCTCCATTTTCCCTGAGATTTGTCTAGGTTTAGCGGTCCGTCACGTCCCGTCCCCGTCTTCACCGCCGTCGATCACCCGCGCCGATCTCGTCGCCAGCACCACCGTGGTGAGCCTCTTGTTCTTATCTTCTTTCTGAAAGGAAAAAATTCTTAGTTTAGATAGTTACTTGTGGGATATTCCCTTTTGCTCCTACGTGAATATGCACCCATTGTCGAAATACACATTTCAAAAAGTTGAAAAATTCGGAACAAAAATCCCGCGTGTATATCCGGACATTTTATGCCCGTTCACAAGATTTCGGTGAAAAACTACGTTTTTTGTGGCTTGTGTAAAAAAGACAATTTCTGATGCTTCATTCTAACTATTCACGAGGCATTTCTTTATCTTTTTTACACAAGCCACAAAAAAGTCGTTTTTCACCGAAACCTTGTGAACGGACATAAAATGTCCGGATATACACGCGGGATTTTGTTCCGAATTTTTCAACTTTTCAAAATGTGTGTTTTCGACAATGGGTGCATATGCACCTAGGAGCAAAAAAGCCGCGTCCGTTACTTGTCTAATTTTGTTACTTTTATTATTCCTTCTTATTACATAGTGCGATGGTTTTGGTATCCGCCCCGGTCGGCCCTCGTCCTGTCTATGATTCGGATGTGGTATATATTATCTTTTTATAACTATTTGGTTCATTTATTGTTTATGACAAATATACCGACCAACGTGACATAGATTTTATTTATCTAGGAGGTGGTTGAACCAGAAATTCTAACCGACCCTATTGTCGAGAGGTTAAAATTAGTTGAAGAAGAAAACAATTACTTGAAGGAAAAAATAAAAAAAATTGAGGAGGAGAAGATGATATTGGAGTTGCATGTTGTGGATGTCGTCGATGATCACAAGATCAAGATGGATGCAATGCGCTTGAAGATTAGAAAGATTAGAAAATATGCCATTCATACCGAGGCTTGGTATCATTATGCCGTTGGATCAATTGTTACCTTGGTTGCGATTATGATCGCATTTGTTTTCGCATTGAAATGTTTTACATAGTTTCAATGTATGGTTTAATTAATTAGATGCTCTGGAGAGCTATATATATGTTGTTAGATGAGAACTATGTATGTACCTTGGTTCTAATGTGATGATGAATTTCTATTAATTTGGTCACTTAATTATCTATTCATGATGTTCTGTAATGGTTTTTGACACACTTAATTATATATAATGCACGCAGATGAACCGGCAATGGATGTACGGTGACAGACACACCTCCGAGTACATTAAGGGCGTGCATGATTTTCTCGAAGTGGCTGAGGCAAACAAGCAGAATGGTTTTATGTGTTGTCCATGCCCTATATGTGGGAATACGAAGTCTTACTCTGACCGGAAAATCCTTCACACCCACCTGCTTTACAAGGGTTTCATGCCACACTATAATGTTTGGACGAGGCACAGAGAAATAGGGGTTATGATGGAAGACGGCGAAGAAGAAGAGGACGATGACAACTATGTGCCCCCTGAATACGGTGATGCTGCAACGGGGGAAGCTGCTGAAGACCAAGAGGAACCAGACGATGTGCCCAATGATGCTGCAAGGGGGGAAGCTGCTGAAGATCAAGAGGAACCAGTGCCCGATGATGATGATCTCCGCCGGGTCATAGTCGATGCAAGGACGCAATGCGAAAGTCAAAAGGAGAAGCTGAAGTTCGATCGCATGTTAGAGGATCACAAAAAAGGGTTGTACCCCAATTGCGAAGATGGCAACACAAAGCTCGGTACCGTACTGGAATTGCTGCAGTGGAAGGTAGAGAATGCTGTGCCTGACAAAGGATTTGAGAAGCTATTGAAAATATTGAAGAAGAAGCTTCCAAAGGATAACGAATTGCCCGACAGTACATACGCAGCAAAGAAGGTCGTATGCCCTCTAGGATTGGAGGTGCAGAAGATACATGCATGACCTAATGACTGCATCCTCTACCGCGGTGCGTGCAAGGATATGAACGCATGCCCGTTATGCGGTGCATTGCGGTATAAGATCAGACGAGATGACCCTGGTGATGTTGACGGCGAGCCCCTCAGGAAGAGGGTTCCTGCGAAGGTGATGTGGTATGCTCCTATAATACCATGGTTGATACGTCTGTTCAGAAACGAAGAGCATGCCAAGTTGATGCGATGGCACAGTGAGGACCGTAAGAAAGACGGGAAGTTGAGAGCACCCGCTGACGGGTCGCGGTGGAGAAAAATCGAGAGAAAGTACTGGGCTGAGTTTGCAGCTGACCCAAGGAACGTATGGTTTGGTTTAAGCGCGGATGGCATTAATCCTTTCGGGGAGCAGAGCAGCAATCACAGCACCTGGCCCGTGACTCTATGTATGTATAACCTTCCTCCTTGGATGTGCATGAAGCGAAAGTTCATTATGATGCCAGTTCTCATCCAAGGCCCTAAGCAACCCGGCAACGACATTGATGTGTACCTAAGGCCATTAGTTGAAGAACTTTTACAGCTGTGGAATGGAAACGGTGTACGTACGTGGGATGAGCACAAACAGGAGGAATTTAACCTGCACGCGTTGCTGTTTGTAACCATCAACGATTGGCCCGCTCTCAGTAACCTTTCAGGACAGACAAACAAGGGATACCACGCATGCACGCACTGTTTAGATGACACTGAAAGTATATACCTGGGCAAAAGCAGGAAGAATGTGTACCTGGGCCATCGTCGATTTCTTCCGACAAACCATCAATGTCGAAAGAAAGGCAAGCATTTCAAAGGCGAGGCAGATCACCGGAAGAAGCCCGCCATGCGTACCGGTGATCACGTACTTGCTATGGTCAATGATTTACACGTAATCTTTGGGAAGGGTCCCGGCGGACTAGCTGTTCCGAATGACGCTGAGGGACACGCACCCATGTGGAAGAAGAAATCTATATTTTGGGACCTACCCTACTGGAAAGAGCTAGAGGTCCGCTCTTCAATCGACGTGATGCACGTGACGAAGAACCTTTGCGTGAACCTACTAGGCTTCTTGGGCATGTATGGGAAGACAAAAGATACACCTGAGGCACGGGAGGACCTGCAACGTTTGCACGAAAAAGACGGCATGCCTCCGAAGAAGTATGAAGGTCCTGCCAGCTACGCTCTTACGAAAGAAGAGAAAGAAATCTTCTTTGAATGCCTGCTCAGTATGAAGGTCCCGACTGGCTTCTCGTCGAATATAAAGGGAATAATAAATATGCCAGAGAAAAAGTTCCAGAACCTAAAGTTTCATGACTGCCACGTGATTATGACGCAACTGCTTCCGGTTGCATTGAGGGGGCTTCTACCAGAAAACGTCCGATTAGCCATTGTGAAGCTATGTGCATTCCTCAATGCAATCTCTCAGAAGGTGATCGATCCAGAAATCATACCAAGGCTAAGGAGTGATGTGGCGCAATGTCTTGTCAGTTTCGAGCTGGTGTTCCCACCATCCTTCTTCAATATCATGACGCACGTCCTAGTTCATCTAGTCGACGAGATTGTCATTCTGGGGCCCGTGTTTCTACACAATATGTTCCCCTTTGAGAGGTTCATGAGAGTCCTAAAGAAATATGTCTGTAACCGTTCGTCCTAGCCAATGATGTGGCACAGGTTATCTATGTGAAAGACATGTCTACCAGACCGAGGAAAAGAAAAGATAAGGAAGCGAATACCTCATACGATGAGCCAAAGCGCCACATAGTTCTTTCAGGAAAAAGGGACATTGTGGGAGTGGAGGGCAAGACAGATATGTCTGAAGATTATGAAAAGTTCCATGAAATTCCTCCCTTCAAAGTCAAGGATGACCCAAGCATCCTGATAAACGATGAAGATTATCCATGGTTACGACGCAATAAGCAAATGACACAAGCGAAGAAAAAGTAAAGACTTTCTCCCGCAACTATTATGATGATACCATGCCAACTTTGTAATAGACGAGTATGATACCATTGTCCGTTTTGTACAAGAAGTGCATCTAGTTTTTGCCGTAACCCTCTCAACTTTCTTGCACATGCTATGTGGATGAAATGATGATACCATGCCAACTTTCAACCTTTTCAGAGTTCATTTGAAATGCTTTTCAATTTTAGGGTCTTATAGCTCAAAATAATTAGTAAATGCATGAAAAATAACAGGCCAAAAAATAAAATTTATGCCACCTACTGGGCCACCACGGCCTGAATACGATTAGAAACCCATCCATGGGCCAGGATTCAGGCCCGCAGAAGGCCCAGTAGGCCCACAGGCATGTACAGAGAGGTTAGGCCCGTAAGCCTGCTTTAGAGAGGAGCTCGACAGCTCAGGCGCACCGCACCTTATAAACAGGTGCGGCTCTCTCTTAGTTAGCGAGGTGGGACTAAACTCACTACCACGCCGCTGTGCAAGGCCATTGGTCCCGGTTGGTGGCACGAACCGGGACCAATTCCATCCTTTGGTCCCTGTTGGTGCCACGAACCGGTACTAATGAGGCTGTGGCCCCACGAGCACCTTTAGTACCTGTTCGTGGCACGAACCGGTACTAGAGTTTCTTACTAAGCAGTTTTTTAGTCCCACCTCGCTAGCTGAGAGGCACTACGAGCGGTTTATAAGCCCTGAGTGCAGAGACGATGAAGAAGAGGCGCAATGCTCACGTTGCTGAGCTTCAAGCCTTGAGGAATAAGGTAGACTGCATCGAGCTATGTGCAGTGCAGTCTACACTATTCCGAAAGGCTTGAAGCAAATCAACGAGCATTGCGCCTCTTTTTTATTTTTAATCATTAAAACCAAAAAGAAATTTCATAAAGAACTTTTTTTGATAGAAACTTTAATAGCAAAAAGAATTATCATAAAGTAAAATAAATAAGTAATTAGAAACAAAATAAAATAAAATAAATAAGTTTTTTGTTGTAAGTAGAAACAAAAAAAAAATATAGCAAAAAAGAAAACAAAAAAACTAAATACAGCAAAAAGAATTTTTATAAAGAACTAATGGCACTAATAGAAAGTTTATATTTTTTCTAAAACTAATGGCACTAACAGACAGTTTATAATTTTGCTGACCTAAAAGCAAAAAGAATTAAAAAATAAAGCAAAAAACAAAAGAAAATAAATAATGCAAAAAACAGAAACCAAAAACTGGATTTTTTTTAAAAACTGCCACCTATTGGGCCACCACGGCCTGAATACGACTAGAAACCCAACCTGGGTCAGGATTCAGGCCCGCAGAAGGCCCAATAGGCCCACAGACAGCACAGTGTGACATTAGGCCCGTAAGCCTGCATTTGAGAGGAGCTCGAGAGGGCAGCCGCAGTGGGGCTTATAAACCACTCCGAGCCCCTCTCAACTAGCGAGGTGGGACTAAACTTTTGGCCGCGGGCAGCGCAAGGCCTTTGGTCCCGGTTGGTGGCACCAATCGGGACCAATGCCCCCCCTTTAGTCCCGGTTGATGCCACCAACCGGGACCAAAGGCCGCCGCTTCCCGCCCTTTGCGCTGCTGAAAAGGGACCTTTGGTCCCGGTTGGTGGCACCAACCGGGACTAAAGGGTGGCATTGGTCCCGGTTGGTACCACCAACCAGGACCAAAGGTGTGCCTATATAAGCCAACACTTGGAAAATTTTCAGATCCCTCGCCAGTTGCCCCCGACGCAGCCAGGCTGCCCGTGCTCGCCGTCGCCGCCCGCTCCTCGTCGCCGTCGCCCCGCGCCCTTGCCTGGACGGGTCGCCGCCCGGTGCTCGTCGCCCCCACGCGCCGCGCCGCTCCTCCTTGTGCTCCCCTGCTCGCGCGCGCCTCCTCGGCGCCCCGAGCCCCCTGCCCGGCCCGCGCGTGCTCGCCGGCGCCATCGCCGCCCCCGCCCCGCGCGCCGGCGCCCTCACCGCCCCCGCCCCCGCGCGCCGGCGCTCTCGCCGCCCCCGCCGTCGCCATCGTCCTAGCCGCCCCCGCTGTGAGAGCCGCCGCCCCGGCTCTGTTTTTTATTAGTTTAATTGTTTTTTGATCATATATATATATAATGTATATCTGTATGTATGTGGCTATATGTTTTTGTTCATATGTGGCTATATGTTTTTTATTTTTATTAGTTTAATTTTTTTGTTCATATGTGATGTATATGTGTATGTGGCTATAATGTATATGTGAACAAAAAAAATTTGTATGTATGTAGATGTTCAAAATGTATGAATATATATGTCAAAAATGTTTTTTTGTTCATAGAAAGTTTTTTGTTCATATATAGAAAGTTTTTATATATGACAATGGATATATATTCGATATATATATGAGAAATGATGATCCATGGAAAAGTTTTATATATGCAAAAGTTACAATTTTAGAAAAGTTTTATATATCTAGCTAGGAAGGGAAGAAGAAGAAAAAGAAGGATAGGAAAGAAGAAAATAAGAAGAGGAAAGAAAGAAGAAGAGGAGAGGAAGAAGAGGAGAAATAAATAAGAAGAGGAAAAAAGAAGAAAAAGAAGAGGAGAAGAAGAAAGGAATAAAGGAGAAGAAGAAGAAATAGAATTTTCTATTTTTTCTTCTTCTCCGCTATTCCTTTCTTCTTCTCCTCTTTTTTCTTCTTCTTTTTTTTCTTCAATCCTCTCCTCTATTCCTTTGTTCTTCTCCTCTTTTTATTTCTTCTTCGTTTTCTTATGTTTTATCGGGTCTGTCGTCGTCGATATATACCCCTCCCGATAACTTCAACACGAGGGGGGATAACTTCAACACGAGGGGGGGTCGATATACCCCCTCCCCGATAACATTATTTTCCCGTGTATATATGTCGTCGTTGTCGATATAACCCCCTCCTGATAACTTCAACACGTGGGGGGGGGGTCGATATACCCCCTCCCCGATAACATTATTTTCCCGTGGATGTATGTCGTCGTTGTCGATATTACCCCCTCCTGATAACTTCAACACGAGGGGGATAACTTCAACACGAGGGGGGGTCGATATACCCCCTCCTCGATAACATTATTTTCCCGTGTATGTATGTCGTCGTTGTCGATATAACCCCCTCCCGATAACTTCAACACGTGGGGGGGGGTCGATATACCCCCTCCCCGATAACATTATTTTCCCGTGTATGTATGTCGTCGTTGTCGATATATATAACTCCCTCCCAGATAACTTCGACATGATGGACGGTCGATATGTATACCCCCTCTCGACCGTGATAACTTATACCACGGGAGCACCCCCTGGCCCTCTCGCTCGACCAAAACTCTCGAGGACACCCAAACCCTAGAAAAAAACGATGTCGGTCTCCTACCCCCTCCCGCCGCGCCCCTACCCTTGAAGCGTTGCCTAGGCCACCCCAAACCCGGAATAAGCTAGGTCTACGTTTGCACTAATATATCCACCTGCTGTCATGTTTGTGTAATAATTGCCATGTTGTAATATTTGCAGAAACAATGGAGCACGGACGAGATGAGCAAGCAGAAGAGGTGTTGGGGGACATAATCTTAGCCGGAGGTGATATCTTGTCGTATCTTAACGACAATGATGGTCTGGAAGAACAGGGTGAAGAAGCAGGCTACGGTGATCGAAGAGTGGAGGAGGAAAGACATGATTATGATGGCTCCGGTGACCCAATGCTGGTGCAAGAAGGAGCCCGTGGTGACGGCTCCGGTGACCGAACAGAGTCCGGCCAGGTAAATATATTAGTTAAGCCTGTGCTGACTAGCTAATTGATGCATTCATTGTTTTGGTATGTACACATATTAATTAACACTCGTCTTTCTTCTTTTTTCTAGCCCTCCGGATCGAGCACAACTTCGGTAAAGAGACGAGGCCCGAAGAGAAAGTTGCGCTCGGATGAAAGGTTTGAGATCACAGCAATCGCGCGCGACGGCCAACCGATTGAACCCCTCCGGACAAAGGATGCTTTTGCTGCTCAGTGCGGGGTTCTAGTTAGGGACAAGATCCCGATCAGCATCCACCAATGGTATAAGCCTAAGAAGGAAGACCCTGAGGTGTCTTATGTCAATGATATGCAGAAAGATGATCTTTGGACTGAGCTGAAGGCAAATTTCACCCTACCGCCAGAGGAGGATCCGGAGAAGCCAGTTATAGAGCAATTAATCAAGTCTCATGCTCTTAAGAAGATGGCAGACCTATTCAGGAGGTGGAAGAATGAGCTGAAAACGTTTGTCGACAAAGAAGAGACACCAGAATTCATCGGCCGGTATGAGAAGATCAGAGATCACTGGCCCGCATTTGTGGCCCACAAGACATCGGAAAAGAGTAAGAAGATGTCAGCGACAAACAAGAAGAATGCTGCGAAGAAGAAGCTTCACCATCGCACGGGGTCAGGTGGCTACCTCAAAGCCCGACCTAAGTGGGCCAAGGCTGAGAATGATCTGCTTGAAAAAGGGATCGAACCACAGACAATGAACTGGACAGACCGTTGCCGGACTTGGTTCTTCGGGGCTGGCGGAACCTTGGACCCTGTAACAGGGAGGTGCGTTTGGACGAACGAGCTTTTGAGAATACCAGTCAAGAAGATTCAGCAATATATCGATGCAGCGCAGGAAGGGACGTTCGTTCCAGACAGAGAGAACGACGAGCTCACAATGGCCCTCGGGAATCCTGAGCACCCTGGACGGACACGAGGCACGCCAGGCTCCGTTCCGTGGAAGGCTGGTTTTCCGGACGCGGGCGGTTACAAAACCCAGGAGAGGAGGAAAAAAGTGGAGCAGATCCAAATTCAGAAGCTGCACGAAAGGGTTCAAGCGCTAGAGGAACGAGACGGCAATCGAGATGCCGAAACTGCCCCCGAAGCTACACCGCCATCTCAGCGGAGAAGCAGCGTGGCTTCCACCGAGCTGCTTCAGCTGGAGCATGCGGCTCCTGCTAGCTACCCCGTGGATGCTATCACGGAGTCTCAACATTGCCACCTTATGGCGGAATGGCAGAACTTCAAAGTCAAGGCGGCTGTTGGCTCTGTTTTACCTACTGAACCCGGCGCAACCTACCACTGCCGGCCGATTCCAGAAGGATATGCTAGGGTGATGGTGGATGAAATAACGGAGGGATTTGAGGAGCTCCAGCTTGACCACCCTACCGGTGAAGGGGAGACTCGGCTGGGTTCTGCTCTGAAGACTCCATGCCTATGGCGGAAGGAGCTCATCAAGCTTCCGAACTGGACGGCTCCGGCGAGTAAGGGCACTCCGCCTCCTCCTCCGCCTCCTCCTCCGGCGAGTGATCAGGGCACTCAGCCTCCTTCTCCGGCGCGTGGCGGCACTCCGCCTCCTTCTCCGCCAGCGCCGGCGCGCCAGAGCAGCCAGCCTCCTCCTTCTCCGCCTCGTCAGCAAGGGCGGAAGAGACCCGCCGCCGCTGCGGCTGCTCCGGCGCGTCGTAGTCCTTCTCCTCCGCCTCGTAAGCAAGGAAAGAAGACAGCCGCAGCCGCTCCGTCTGCTCTGCCGGCGTCTAGCAGTACAGCTGCCAGAGGCGGGAGGCAATACAGATTCGGTCCTTCTCTGAAGACTCCAGAGAAGTTACCATACGAGAGGACCGAGGAGGAGAACGCGAAGATCGTGCGAGCCGAAGTGAAGAACTTCTTTGAAGGGGTGAAAGCAAAGAAACATCCACCTCCGGAGGAGAAGGTAGATCCGGTGAAAGCAAAGCGCACTCTGGCTGCCCTGACAAAACCACCAAAGTCTCCGCCGAGAGGCAACTATGAGCGCGTTCTTGCAAAGACATATGCCGAAGCGGAGCGGTCGGGAAGTACTGTCAGTGATAAAAGGATGAAAGAACGACGAGCTGGGAAAAAAATTGCCCAGCTCGGCGAACAAGCGAACCAATCGTGCCCCCCGCTCAAGGTGTCAAAAGACATCGTCGCTAATGATCCGAGTATGGTGCCCGGTTATAGCAATCTTGGAGATTACCTGCCCGACGATGTACATTATGAAATCATGGAGGTGGACGAACACAAATACCATTACGGGAAGCCTCTCGTCAAAGATGAAAGATCTCTAAGCACGATGATGCGAAGACTACATGATTGGTACATGAAAACCTGCAGAGAGTCTGATGGGATGGATACTTTGACGCTGAGAGTTAAACCGGAGCATGACCTCGTTGGAATTGATCTGCTGAGTGTTCCATTTGAGGATTTCTTCCAGTTTTACAATCAAAAGGCCCTCGATAAAACAACGATCACTTGCTACTGTCTGTAAGTAGTACTACTTCTGTCATTAAGTCTCTCTATATAGGTCAGCTCTTTCATTGCATGTATTTATACTTATCCTCACTATATTATGCAGATTGAAGATCGCCGAATTGAAGAAAAGACAAATCGGTGATATTGGGTTCATTAACACAAATCTCATAGATGCATATACGGTTGAAAAACATCCCAAAGAAGCCGAGGCCAACTTGCTACAATCGTTGGTATTAAATCAAAACAAAGATATAATACTCTTTCCTTACAACTTCAAGTGAGTGTTACTGTCTTGTGCATATTCGGTTTCCCTTATTAGTCCAGGTTATGGTAATGTAATTGATGACTTATGCATGCATGCGCAGCTTCCACTATATTCTCCTAGAGATTAAGCTTGAGCAGGGAGTAGTAACCGTCTTAGACTCGAGACGAAAAGATCCCCAGGACTATGCGAACATGACTCAAATGCTCGAGAAGTAAGTTAAATCGATCATTATCCACCATATCAGCAACTTTGTTCATTTCCTGATATCAAGTAATTGTTTTCTTTGTCTGGCAGGGTTTGGAGAAAATTCACCTCAAAAGCTCCGGGACTGCCGAAGAAGCTGCAATTTAATCACCCGAAAGTAAGTACTATAGTAGCATGTTCCGCGCATCTCCTAGTGATTCAAGCGCTAGTTTCATCAATACCATTTAGCATGCTTGCTTATCAGTTTGATTGACCTCTATTTCTTGTAAAGTGGTTGTGGCAGGAACCCGGGAATAATTACTGTGGATACTACGTTTGCGAGTCCATCCGCTACACGACCTGTGAGCGGGGCTACACTGAAGAACAATATGAAGTGCGTAAGCAATAATATTCACAATTTTATTTTATTACCATCATTTGTGTTGAGTTTCATTTATTCATATATATATATATGTATTGACCCCCTTCTTCAAATTAGATGTTTCGGAAGCGGGATGAACTCCTAGCAGAAGATCGTATGCGAGGAATTCAAGAGGAATTGGCGGCATTCTTCCTTGACCACGTGATCGCTGAAAACGGAGAATACTATGTGGACCCTGTGTTCCTACAATTTAATTAGGAGATTGTATTGTAAGAGATAATTATTGTATATATGTAGCCGGTAGTGTCGGATAGATATACGAGAACTTGTTGTTCGACCAATATCTCGGAGAAGGAGAGGTGGTCGATATCACTTCTCTCTGTATGCATATGTTCATGACGATCTTCTGTTTCCTTCATTTGATTACTAGCTAGCGTGTCTACTCCTCTCCATACGTATATAGTACGTAGCGTCGACCAAGCACGGAGATAAGAGAGGACACTTCTCTCTATTAATTAGCTAGCTAACACAATATATGAAACACCTAAATTAACCCCCCAAAACCCCTAAACCACCCCCTTTCAAAAAAACAAAAACCTCAGCTCCTGCCAGCTGCTGACGCGTGGATGCCTATTGGTCCCGGTTGGTGACACCAACCGGGACAAAAGGCCCTGCCTATTGGTCCCGGTTGGTGGCACCAACCGGGACCAAAGGCCCTCCTACCTGGGCTCCCCGCACCGGCCACGTGGACGGCCTTTAGTCCCGGTTCGTGTAAGAACCGGGACTAAAGGTCTAGGGCATTAGTAACGACCCTTTAGTCCCGGTTCCAGAACCGGGACTAAAGGGCCTTATGAACCGGGGTAAAAGCCCCTTTTCCTACTAGTGCATAACCCCATTATATTAAGCTAAGCCCTCTCCACACGACGACGTAGTACATACGTGCATGCACAAACTCCACCAATTGAAGGCCTGCACGCCCATCCCCAAGGCCATGGCGAATGAGCTGTTGCGCTGCCTCGGCTCCTCCTTCAAGCGCCCTCCTCCTCCTGCCCACTCCTCTGTTCTTCGTGTGAACCAGGACGCGCACCATCTTCGGTCATGCAGTCTTGCCAATAGTAGGCAACAGTCCCATTCAAAGAAGAAGAAGAGAGCACGCAGCGGCCGGCAACAGTTAAAGGCGGCACCCCGCCGTGGCGGCATCCTCTATGCGTTAAACAACGTGCTCTCCCTTGCATCCTGTGCATGGAGCGCCTCTGCTGCTGCCCTTCTAGAGAAGAAGAGGCGGTGGACTAACACTTTCATCCCTGTCAATCTCCTGTGCGTGAGTCGGAAAGGGTTGAAAGTTGATTATGTGGCTTTGAATGGTGCATACTGAACAAACAAAAAGTCTGGAGTTGTAATAAGTTAAAAAAAATGAAATGCCTTTGTAACAGATGAGTTTTCGTCCGAAACCCTCATACTTCGAAAGAGATTGTCCACTTTGTACACGAAGTGCATCCAGTTTTTGTCGTAACGCTCTCTACTTTTTTGCACATGCTATGTGGGTGGAATGATGATATCATGCCAACTTTCAACATTTTCAGAGTTCATTTGTAGTGCTTTTCAATTTGAGGGTCATTTAGCTCAAAACAAATCATTAAATGAGCTGAAAATTAGCAAATGATGTTAGAAAGGGTTGAAAGTTGATGACGTGGCTTTGAATGGTGCGTACTGAACGCACAAAAAGTCTAGAGTTGTAATACGTTTAAAGAAATGAAATGCCTTTGTAACAGATGAGTTTTTGTCCGGAACCCTGATACTTCGAAAGAGATTGTCCACTTTGTACACGAAGTGCATCCAAATTTTGACGTAACCCTCTCTAATTTTTTGCACATGCTATGTGGGTGGAATGATGATACCATGCCAACTTTCAACCTTTTCAGAGTTCATTTGTAGTGCTTTTCAATTTCAGGGTCATTTATGCTCAAAACAAATCATTAAATGAGCTGAAAATTAGCAAATGATGTCAGAAAGGGTTGAAAGTTGATGACATGGCTTTGAATGGTGCATACTGAACGCACAAAAAGTCTGGAGTTGTAATAAGTTTAAATAAAATGAAATTCCTTTGTAACAGATGATTTTTCGTCCGAAACCCTGATACTTCGAAAGAGATTGTCCACTTTGTACACGAAGTGCATCCAATTTTTGCCGTAACCCTCTCTACTTTTTTGCACATGCTATGTGGGTGGAATGATCATACCATGCCACCTTTCAACCTTTTCAGAGTTCATTTGTAGTATTTTAAATTTCATGGTCATTTAGCTCAAAACAAATCATTAAATGAGCTGAAAATTGGCAAATGATTTCAGAAAGGGTTGAAAGTTGATGACGTGGCTTTGAATGGTGCGTACTGAACGCACAAAAATTCTGGAGTTGTCATAAGTTTAAAAAATGAAATGCCTTTGTAACAGACGAGTTTTCGTACGAAACCCTGATACTTTGAGAGAGATTGTCCATTTTTTACACGAAGTGCATCCAGTTTTTGCCGTAACCGTCTCTACTTTTTTGCACATGCTATGAGGGTGGAATGATGATACCATGGCAACTTTCAACCTTTTCAGAGTTCATTTGTAGTGCTTTCCAATTTCAGGGTCATTTAGCTCAAAACAAATCATTAAATGAGATAAAAATTAGCAGATGATGTCAGAAAGGGTTGAAAGTTGACGACGTGGCTTTGAATGGTGCATACTGAACACACAAAAAGTCTGGAGTTGTAATAAGTTTTAAAAAAATGAAATGCCTTTGTAACAGATGAGTTTTCGTCCGAAACCTTGATAATTCGAAAGAGATTGTCCACTTTGTACACGAAGTGCATCCAGTTTTTTCCGTAACCCTCTCTACTTTTTTGCACATGCTTTGTGGGCGAAATGATGATACCATGGCAACTTTTAACCTTTTCAGAGTTCATTTCTAGTGATTTTCGATTTCAGGGTCATTTAGCTCAAAACAGATCATTAAATGAGCTGAAAATTAGCAAATAATGTCAGAAAGGGTTGAAAGTTGATGACGTGGCTTCGAATGGTGCATACTTAACGCACAAAAAGTCTGGAGTTGTAATAAGTTTAAAAAAATGAAATGCCTTTTGTAACAGATGTGTTTTCGTCCGAAACTCTGATACTTCGAAAGAGATTGTCCACTTTGTACACGAAGTGCATCCAGTTTTGCCGTAACCCTTTCTAATTTTTTGCACATGCTATGTGGGTGGAATGATGATGCCATGCCAACTTTCAACATTTTCAGAGTTCAATTGTAGTGCTTTTCAATTTGAGGGTCATTTAGCAAAACAAATCATTAAATGAGCTGAAAATTAGCAAATGATGTCAGAAAGGGTTGAAAGTTGATGACGTGGCTTTGAATGGTGCGTACTGAACGCACAAAAAGTGTAGAGTTGTAATAAGTTTAAAAAAATGAAATGCCTTTGTAACAGATGTGTTTTCGTCCGAAACAGTGATACTTCGAAAGAGATTGTCCACTTTGTACACGAAGTGGATCCAATTTTTGCCGTAGCCCTCTCTACTTTTTTGCACATGCTATGTGGGTGGAATGATGATACCATGCCAACTTTCAACCTTTTCAGAGTTCATTTGTAGTGCTTTTCAATTTCAGGGTCATTTAGCTCAAAACAAATCATTAAATGAGCTGAAAATTAGCAAATGATGTCAGAAAGGGTTGAAAGTTGATGACGTGGCTTTGAATGGTGCATACTGAACGCACAAAAAGTCTGGAGTTGTAATAAGTTTAAAAAAATGAAATTCCTTTGTAACAGATGAGTTTTCGTCTGAAACCCTGATACTTCGAAAGAGATTGTCCACTTTGTACACGAAGTGCTTCCAATTTTTGCCGTAACCCTCTCTACTTTTTTGCACATGCTATGTGGGTGGAATGATGATACCATGCCAACTTTCAACCTTCTCAGAGTTCATTTGTAGTGCTTTTCAATTTCAGGGTCATTTAGCTCAAAACAAATCATTAAATAAGCTGAAAATTAGCAAATGATGTCAGAAAGGGTTGAAAGTTGATGACGTGGCTTTGAATGGTGCATACTGAACGCACAAAAAGTCTGGAGTTGTAATAAGTTTTAAAAAAATGAAATGCCTTTGTAACAGATGAGTTTTCGTCCGAAACCTTGATACTTCGAGAGAGATTGTCCATTTTGTACACGAAGTGCATCCAGTTTTTGTTGTAACCCTCTCTTCTTTTTTGCACATGCTATGTGGGTGGAATGGTGATACCATGCCAACTTTAAACCTTTTCAGAGTTTGTAGTGCTTTTCAATTTCAGGGTCATTTAGCTCAAAACAAATCATTAAATGCATGAAAAATAGCAAATGAAGGCAGAAAATGGTTGAACATTGATGATGTGTCTTTGAATGGTGCATAATGAACACACAACAAGTCCGGAGTTAGAATAAGTTATTAAAAATGAAGGAGAGGCGCAATGCTCACCGGCACGTTGCTTAGCTTCAGGCTTTGAGAAACTACACATAGCTTCGTGCAGTCTACACCATTTCCTCAAGGCCTGAAGCTAAGCAACGTGCAGGTGAGCACTGCGTATCTCCTTCATCGTTCCTCGTCTCTGCACTCAGGGCTTATAAACCGCTGCCAGTCACTCTCGCTTGGCGAGGTGGGACTAATTTTGTTATGATCCACTTAAACATAGCTATAATATTCTTCTATAGCAAAAATAATGAACTAAATGTTCATCTCTAGTACTGGTTCATGGCATGAACTGATACTAAAGGTGTTGGTGGGGCCCAGCCTGACAACGGCCTGCCACCACCTATGTATTACCGGTTCGTGGCACGGACCGGTACTAAAGGTTAGCCACGAACCGGTACTAATGGGCGACGCCCGCCTAGCCGTTGGAACCGGCACCAATGTTCACATTACTGCCAGTTCAGTTACAAACCGGGACTAATGTGCTTCACATTAGACCCTTTTTCTACTAGTGGTAGAACCACAATATCATAAAGCTACCAGGACCAACAGGAAACAGAATAAAATAAACGATGCCGGATCTACCTTTTTTCTCGAATACTCTGTATATATTAAAAATAGAAAAGGGGTACAACCCGAGCCAGTTTCACTGTGGGTTTTACATGCAAGGATTTGGCTACACTTATGTAAGGAGTTTTACATAAGTTACGTAATGGCTGACTTGGCCTAATTTGGTTGGAAGAAAATATCGACGAAAAAGGGTTTCCCCGCTTTATATATAAAGCAACCGCACCAACATCCAACCACACGAACAGTTCATGGTTCAAACAAAAGTAAGTGCAACAAGGTACAAAATGAGTCCGTTGGGGGCACTGTACAACAAACCAGGCAAATAGAGGTTTATTCAACCACTAGTAGAAAACAGGGTTTTGGTCCAGGCCAGAAAAGGGCATTAATCCCGGTTCTCCTATGAACTGGGACCAATGGGTGCACAACTCTGGTTCGTGAGGCCTGGGCGCCGGCCGTGCCTCGAGGGCCATTGGTCCCGGTTCGTCTGACCCCTTTGGTCCTGGTTCCAGACACAAACCGGGACCAATGGGCTTCGCTCCTGGCGCAGCACCTTTAGTCCCGGTTGGTGGCTGGAACCAGGACCAAAGGTCAGTCTTCTGTCCCGGTTCTGGCCACCAACCGGGACTAAAGAGATGCCTATATATACCCTTGCCCCTGCCCGCTCAGTCCTCTGTTTTTTGGCCGTGTGGGAGGTGTGTGCATGCGCTGCTCTGTCTCCCTTCTATGCATGAACATGAGGTGTTCGATGATATGCCCGAGCCACACTTAAGCTTTCTCCTCTCCAAGCTCGACCTGCAAGCTTCATTTTCCTCAAGATTTTTCTAGGTTTGGCGGTCCGTCCCGTCCCGTCCCCGTCTTCACCGCCGTCGATCGCCCGCGCCGATGTCGTCGCCGGCACCACCGTGGTGAGCCTCTTGTTCTTATCTTCTTTTTAAAAGAAAAAAGTTCATACTTGTATCATTTAGATAGATATACTTGTATGATTTTCTTACTTTTATTATTGTTTGTTATTATATAGTGCCATGGTTTTGGTATCCGCCCCCGTCGGCCCTCGTCCTGTCTATGATTCGGATGTGGTATATTATCTTTGATAACTATTTGTTTCATTTAGTGTGTATGACAATTATGCTGACCAACATGACATAAATGTTTTTATCTAGGAGGTATGTCAACCAGAAATTCCAACTGATCCTCTTGTCGAAAAGAATTGAGGAGGAGAAGATGGAATTGGAGTTGCAGGTTGCGGATGTCGTCGATGATCACAATATCAAGATGGATGCAATGCGCTTGAAGATTATAAAGATTAGAAAATATGCCAGAGACTGATACGTCTCCAACGTATCTATAATTTTTGATTGTTCCATGCTATTATATTACCCCTTTTGGATGTTTATGGGCTTTATTTTACACATTTATATCATTTTTGGGACTAACCTACTAACCGGAGGCCCAGCCCGTATTGCTGTTTTTTTGCCTATTTTAGTATTTCGAAGAAAAGGAATATCAAACGGAGTCCAAACGGACTGAAACCTTCGGGAGCGTGATTTTTGGAACGAACGTGATCCAGAGGACTTGGAGTGTAAGTCAAGAAGCAGCCGAGGCGGCCACGAGAGGGTAGGGCGCCTCCCCCCTATAGGGCGCGCCCCCTGTCTCGTGGGCCCCTCGGGCGGCCACCGACCTACTTCTTCCTCCTATATATACCCACGTACCCCGAAAACATCCAGGGAGCCACCGAAACACAATTTCCACCGCCGTAACCTTCTGTATTCGCGAGATCCCATCTTGGAGCCTTCGCCGGCGCTCCACTGGAGGGGGAATCGATCACGGAGGGCTTCTACATCAACATCATAGCCCCTCCGATGAGTTGTGAGTAGTTTACCACAGACCTTCGGGTCCATAGTTATTAGCTAGATGGCTTCTTCTCTCTTTTTGGATCTCAATACAATGTTCTCCCCCTCTCTCATGGAGATCTATTCGATGTAAACTCTGTTTGCGGTGTGTTTGTCGAGATCCGATGAATTGTGGGTTTATGATCAAGTTTATCTATGAGAAATATTTGAATCTCTTCTGAATTCTTTTATGTATGATTGGTTATCTTTGCAAGTCTCTTCGAATTATCAGTTTGGTTTGGCCTACTAGATTGATCTTTCTTGCCATGGGAGAAGTGCTTAGCTTTGGGTTTAATCTTGCGGTGTCCTTACCCAGTGACAGAAAGGGTTGCAAGGCACGTATTGTATTGTTGCCATCGAGGATAAAAAGATGGGGTTTATATCATATTGCATGAATTTATCCCTCTACATCATGTCATCTTGCTTAATGCGTTACTCTGTTCTTTATGAACTTAATACTCTAGATGCAGGCAGGAGTCGGTCGATGTGTGGAGTAATAGTAGTAGATGCAGGCAGGAGTCGGTCTACTTGTTGCGGACGTGATGCCTATATACATGATCATGCCTAGATAATCTCATAATTATTCGTTTTTCTATCAATTGCTCGACAGTAATTTGTTCACCCACCGTAATACTTATGCTATCTTGAGAGAAGCCTCTAGTGAAACCTATGTCCCCCGGGTCTATCTTTTATTATATTTGCTTTCAATCTACTTTTATTTGCATCTTTACTTTTTGCATCTATATTATAAAATACCAAAAATATATTTACCTTATCATATTATCTCTATCAGATCTCACTTTCGCAAGTGGCCGTGAAGGGATTGACAACCCCTTTATTTCGTTGGTTGCAAGTTCTTTGTTTGTTTGTGTAGGTGCGTGGGACTTTCTAGGAGCTTCCTACTGGATTGATACCTTGGTTCTCAAAAACTGAGGGAAATACTTACGCTACTGTGCTGCATCACCCTTTCCTCTTCAAGGAAAACCAACGCAAGCTCAAGACGTAGCAAGAAGGATTTCGGGCGCCGTTGCCGGGGAAGCTTCAACCAAGTCAAGTCAAGTCAAGTCAAGTCAAGATTCAATCTCCCGCCAACGTGCTATCTCTAGCGCCGTTGGAGGTCTTCTCTCAAGTCAAGACATACCAAGTACCATCACAAACCCATCTCCCTCGCATTTACATTATTTGCCATTTGCCTCTCGTTTTCCTCTCCCCCACTTCACCTTTGTCGTTTTATTCGCCCTCTCTTTCCCAATCTTCTCCTCTCTTCTCGCTTGCCCTTTTTCCGTTTGCTCGTGTGTTAGATCGTCTACCTTGTCGTTATGGCTAGTCCTCCTATCCTTATTATTACTCCCGAACATGAAATTCTCAATTTTAAGCAAAGGGAGGGAGAAAATTTAAAAGATGCTTGGCATAGAATTTGCATTGCTCAAAATAGATCTACTAGGAAGCTTTCTACTTTCGTTCTTCTCCGCAATTTTTATGTAGGCATCACTCCTTGGAATAGATGTGTTCTCGATACTGTTGCCGGAGGTGACTTCTTGAGTAGCCATACATTTGATGCTTATAATGCTATGTTAGATTTGTTTGGCCCATCACCTCTTTTGGTCAATGGAACTATTTTAACTTTAGAACACGTTATGCAACGACTTGATATTATTGAAAATAAAATTGCCACTGTTGAGTTGATTGACAATTTGGATAAAAAGATTCATAATCATATCACCCAATATGGATCTAGGGCTGGAGTTACTTTGAAAAATCTTAAAGAGAAAGAACCTATAGTTAATGAAAAAATAGATCTAGATTCTGCAAGAATTGGTAAACTTGAGGATACCATTACCAACTTAGGTTCCGCGTTTTCTTCCATGAAAAACACTCCAAAACCCCCTACCAAGATTGCTAAGTTTATTTATGTTCCTAAAAATAAAGGTGAATCTTCTAGTAAGGGAGACGCGGATCTCAAATCCATAAGTGTCCATCCCAATTGTCTCTCTATCGTTAAGGAACCTTTTGCTACAAACGAATTTCTTGAATTTTTGCCTAAAAGTTTAATCATTGCTAAAAAGGGAGAAACCCCTAAAGATTATAAGTGCTCTATTGAGGAATTTAGTGCCAAAGACGGCACTACTTAGATCTATCTTCGCTTTTATGCCTAGCTAGGGGCGTTAAACGATAGCGCTAGTTGGGAGGCAACCCAATTTTATTTGTGTTTTTTGTTTTTTTTTCTGTTTAGTAATAAATCTTGCATCTACTCTCTGTTTAGATGTGTTTTTATCTTTTAATTAGTGTTTGTGCCAAGTAGAACCTATAGGACAACCTATGATGATAGTTGATTTGATTCTGCTGAAAAACAGAAACTTTGCGCGCACGAGAAACAATTTAGTAAATCACAGAAAAGTGCTATTGCGTTGATTCTTTTTGCTGCTGATCAATAGAAAAATTTTCTAGGACTTCCTATTTTGGTAGAATTTTTGGGGTTCCAGAAGTTTGCGTTAGTTACAGATTACTACAGACTGTTCTGTTTTTGACAGATTCTGTTTTTCGTGTGTTGTTTGCTTATTTTGATGCATCTATGGCTAGTAAAATAGTTTATAAACCATAGAGAAGTTGGAATACAGTAGGTTTAACACCAAAATAAATAAAGAATGAGTTCATTACAGTACCTTATGTGGTGGTTTTATTTTCTTTCACTAACGGAGCTTACGAGATTTCTGTTGAGTTTTGTGTTGTGAAGTTTTCAAGTTTTGGGTAAAGATTTGATGGACTATGGAATAAGGAGTGGCAAGAGACTAAGCTTGGGGATGCCAAGGCACCCCAAGATATTCAAGAATAGCCAAAAGCCTAAGCTTGGGGATGCCCCGGGAAGGCATCCCCTCTTTCGTCTTCATTCATTGGTAACTTTACTTGGAGCTATATTTTTATTCACCACATGATATGTGTTTTGCTTGGAGCGTCGTGTATTATATTAGTCTTTGCTTTTTAGTTTACCACAATCATCTTTGCTGTACACACCTTTTGGGAGAAGCCTACTTGATTAGAATTTGCTAGAATACTCTATGTGCTTCACTTATATCTTTTGAGCTTGATAGTTTTTGCTCTAGTGCTTCACTTATATCTTTTAGAGCACGGCGGTGGCTTAATTTTGTAGAAATTGCTAGTCTCTCATGCTTCACTTATATTATTTTGATAGTCTTTTAGAACAGCATGGTATTTGCTATGGTTATAAATTCTTCCTAGAATGGTAGGCATCCAAGTTAGGTATAATAAAAACTATCATAGGAAGTGCATAAAACACTATGATCAATTTGATGCTTGATAATTGTTTTGAGATATAAAGGTAGTAATGTTAGAGTCATGCTAGTGGGTAATTATGAAATTGAGAAATACTTGTGTTGAAGTTGGCAAGTCCCGTAGCATGCACGTATGGTAAAAGTTGTGTGACAAATTTGTTGCATGAGGTGCTCTTTTGATTGTCTTCCTTATGAGTGGCAGTCGGGGACGAGCAATGGTCTTTTCCTACCAATCTATCCCTCTAGGGGCATGCGTAGTAGTACTTTGCTTCGAGGGCTAAGTAAACTTTTGCAATAAGTATATGAGTTCTTTATGACTAATGCGAGTCCATGGATGTACGCACACTCATCCTTCCACTTTGCTAGCCTCTATTGTGCCGCACAATTTTCGCCGGTATCTTGCACCCATTATTTACCTTCCTCAAAACAGCTACCATACCTACCTATTATGGCATTTCCATAGCCATTCCGAGATATATTGCCATGCAACTTTCCACCGTTCCGTTATTATGACACGCTCCATCATTGTCATATTTCTCTTTGCATGATCATGTAGTTGACATCGTATTTGTGGCAAGGCCACCTTCATAATTTTCATACATGTCACTCTTGATTCATTGCATATCCCGGTACACCGCCGGAGGCATTCATATAGAGTCATATCTTGTTCTAGCTTTGAGTTGTAATTCTTGAGTTGTAAATCAATAAAAGTGTGATGATTTTCATTATTAGAGCATTGTCTCAGTGAGGAAAGGATGATGAAGACTATGATTCCCCCACAAGTCGGGGTGAGACTTTGGACTTTACAAAAAGAAAAAAAAAGAAAAAAAAGAAAGGCCAAAGAAAAAAAAGAGAAAAAAATAAATGAGAGAAAAAGAGAGAAGGGACAATGTTACTACCCTTTTTACCACACTTGTGCTTCAAAGTAGCACCATGATCTTCATGATAGAGAGTCTCCTATGTTATCACTTTCATATACTAGTGGGAATTTTTCATTATAGAACTTGGCTTGTATATTCCAATGATGGGCTTCCTCAAAATGCCCTAGGTCTTCATGAGCAAGCAAGTTGGATGCACACCCACTTAGTTTCTTTTGTTGAGCTTTCATATATTTGTAGCTCTAGTGCATCCGTTGTATGGCAATCCCTACTCACTCACATTGATATCTATTGATGGGCATCTCCATAGCCCGTTGATACGCCTAGTTGATGTGAGACTATCTTCTCCCTTTTTGTCCTCACAACCACCACCATATACCACCATAGTGCTATGTCCATGGCTTGCGCTCATGTATTGCGTAAGAGTTGAAAAAGCTGAAGCGCGTTAAAAAGTATGAACCAATTGCTCGGCTCGTCATCGGGGTTGCTCATGATGGGAGTATGTTGTGTAATGAAAATGAAGCATGGCCTAACTATATGATTTTCTAGGGATAAGCTTTCTTTGGCTATGCTATTTCGATAGGACATGATTATTTGTTAGTATGCTTCGAAGCATTATTATTTTTATGTTTTATAAGCTTTTATCTTGAATCATTTGGATCTGAACATTCATGCCCCAATAAAGAAAATTACATTGAGAATTATGCTAGGCAGCATTCCACATCAAAAAATTTGTTTTTATCATTTACCTACTCGAGGACGAGCAGGAATTAAGCTTGGGGATGATTGATACGTCTCCAACGTATCTATAATTTTTGATTGTTCCATGCTATTATATTACCCCTTTTGGATGTTTATGGGCTTTATTTTACACATTTATATCATTTTTGGGACTAACCTACTAACCGGAGGCCCAACCCGTATTGCTGTTTTTTTGCCAATTTCAGTATTTCGAAGAAAAGGAATATCAAACGGAGTCCAAACGGAATGAAACCTTCGGGAGCGTGATTTTTGGAACGAACGTGATCCAGAGGACTTGGAGTGCAAGTCAAGAAGCAGCCGAGGCGGCCACGAGAGGGTAGGGCGCCCCCCCCCCTACAGGGCGCGCCCCCCTGTATCGTGGGCCCCTCGGGCGGCCACCAACCTACTTCTTCCTCCTATATATTCCCACGTACCCCGAAAACATCCAGGGAGCCACCGAAACACAATTTCCACCGCCGTAACCTTCTGTATTCGCGAGATCTCATATTGGAGCCTTCGTCGGCGCTCCGCCGGAGGGGGAATCGATCACGGAGGGCTTCTACATCAACATCATAGCCCCTCCGATGAGTTGTGAGTAGTTTACCACAGACCTTCGGGTCCATAGTTATTAGCTAGATGGCTTCTTCTCTCTTTTTGGATCTCAATACAATGTTCTCCCCCTCTCTCGTGGAGATCTATTCGATGTAAACTCTTTTTGCGGTGTGTTTGTCAAGATCCGATCAATTGTGGGTTTATGATCAAGTTTATCTATGAGAAATATTTGAATCTCTTCTGAATTCTTTTATGTATGATTGGTTATCTTTGCAAGTCTCTTCGAATTATCAGTTTGGTTTGGCCTACTAGATTGATCTTTCTTGCCATGGGAGAAGTGCTTAGATTTGGGTTCAATCTTGCGGTGTCCTTACCCAGTGACAGAAAGGGTTGCAAGGCACGTATTGTATTGTTGCCATCGAGGATAAAAAGATGGGGTTTATATCATATTGCATGAATTTATCCCTCTACATCATGTCATCTTGCTTAATGCGTTACTCTGTTCTTTATGAACTTAATACTCTAGATGCAGGCAGGAGTCGGTCGATGTGTGGAGTAATAGTAGTAGATTCAGGCAGGAGTCGGTCTACTTTTTGCGGACGTGATACCTATATATATTATCATGCCTAGATAATCTCATAATTATTCGCTTTTCTATCAATTGCTCGACAGTAATTTGTTCACCCACCGTAATACTTATGCTATCTTGAGAGAAGCCTCTAGTGAAACCTATGGCCCCCGGGTCTATCTTTTATTATATTTGCTTTCAATCTACTTTTATTTGCATCTTTACTTTTTGCATCTATATTATAAAATACCAAAAATATATTTACCTTATCATATTATCTCTATCAGATCTCACTTTCGCAAGTGGCCGTGAAGGGATTGACAACCCCTTTACTGCGTTGGTTGCGAGTTCTTTGTTTGTTTGTGTAGGTGCGTGGGACTTTCTAGGACCTTCCTACTGGATTGATAGCTTGGTTCTCAAAAACTGAGGGAAATACTTACGCTACTTGCTGCATCACCCTTTCCTCTTCAAGGAAAACCAACGCAAGCTCAAGACGTAGCAGAGACACCGTGCCTCTCGCAAACGAAAAAAAACCGTGTTTTTCTTTTTCTTTTTCCGTGGGAGGCACGGTTTTGCTTCCGTCAGAGGCACGATTTTGCTTCCACGAGAGGCACGGCCGTGCCTCTAGGAAACGGAAAAATGCATTTTTTTTTCTTCCGTGAGAGGCACGGTTTTGATTCCGCGAGAGCTCGAAAATGAAAAAAAAACATGTTTTCTCTTTTTTTTCTTCCGTGATAGGCACGGTTTTGCTTCCGCCAGAGGCACAACCATGCCACACGGAAACGAAAAAATGCATTTTCTAATATTTTTTCCTTTCGCAAGAGGCACTGTTTTGCTTCCGCGAGAGGCACGATTTTCCTTCCAATTTTTTAAAAATAAAGAAGATATTTCAAAATTTTAGAATGAATTTCGAAATGGAGAAAAATTCTGAAATGCCCCAAGTAATTTGAAATGCGAACATTTTTTTAATATGTGAACAAAAATTTGAAAACTAGAACACTTTTTGAATCTGTGAACAACTTTTGAAAACAGAAGCATTTTTTGAAATCCCAGTCATTATTTAAAAAGTTCTAGTAAATTGGAACAAAAATATTCTGAACAATTATTTCAAAAACACTCAAACAAGTTTTGAAAACAGGAAAAACACTCCAAATAAAATTTTTAAATGCAAGAACATTTTTTGAAGTGTTTCCATTTGTGACCAAGAATTAGATGTGCCGGCGCTGGTACGTGTATTGGAGCATGATACCAACAACTAATTCAACGTCCACCCTTGCATCCTGCTACCCGGTCGAAGCCCTTCGCTACTGGATTGGGTAGCAGCCCCACTATCTCGGGCATCGGTTGTGGGTCGCTATATTCAATCAACCACCTCACGGTAAGCGCCGCCGGCTCATCCACTAGCAAGTTAGCAGTGATGGGCGCCTTGTGTCAGAGTCAAAACCGGTAGATCTCGGGTAGGGGGTCCTGAGCTGTGGATCTTGGATCAATGGGGAACAGGGAACGAAGAACACAATGTTTACCCAGGTTCGGGCCCTCTTGATGAAGGTAAAACCCTACGTCCTGCTCGATTATATTGATGTGTATAGGATGATTACAGAGTTGATCTACCACGAGATCAGATGAACTAAACCCTAGGCTATTAGGATGATGGTTGTTGTTCTCGCCTGTACATACTAAACTCTCTGGTTTATATAGACACCAGCGGTTACTAGGGTTACACATAGTCGGTTACAGCAAGGGAATAAACATGTCGAATCTTCCATCTTGACTTTGAGGACACACCAAGGCACCCAAGATCGCCTGCCTGGATACGAAACCGTCTCGTAGTCCAGCCTTCCAGCAGTTATAGTGCGGCCGACCTGTCCGGCCCATGAAGGATGAGGCAGCGGCCCGAGGACCCCCTAGTCCAGGTCTCACTCACCTTGCTCGTCACATGTAGGTCTCTAGCCTCCGACACGGGTAGCATGTTCTGTTGTGGAGGGGGGAATTGATTTTAACCCCCCTGTTCGCTCATCTTTGATCATATACTTGCCTCCCTTTGAACCCCCTCAGTTATGTCTACTTCTTGCTGATTGCCCCGTTTGGCATGTTTAACAAATTTGTCAGTATATCAATCTCCCTCAGCACCTAGGGTTTCTACGATTTAGATAATCGTACAATAGGACCACACAAAGTCCATGGAAAACGGAAGGGGGAAGCTTGCCTTACCTTGGGGCAACAATGGAGGGCGGCAGATTGGGGGTGGGGTGGGGTGGCGGGGGGGTGGATGCAGCGGAGCAGCAGGGGAGATGGACGGTGGAGTGGGGGGGAGGGGGTAGGGGCGGCAGTTGTTCGCCTCGCTAGATCGAACAAGACGAGAGAGCAAGGAGAGGCGAGAAGTGAAACGAACGGGCCAACCCTCCTCTGTCTCGCGTGTTGAGGAAACTGCACGAGGACATATTAGTCCAGATTTCGTTCATTATTAGCTAATTGAACAGATAACAACGCCAAGGGGGCAATCAGCAAGAAGCATACAGTCACTAGTAGAAAACTGGGCTTTGGTCACAGGGCAATATTCACATTAGTCCCGGTTCAGTCACGAACCGGGACTAATGTGAGCATTGGTCCCGGTTCGTGCGGCCAGGGGCCTGCCGGGCCTCGTGGGGGCATTGGTCCCGGTTCGTCCGGACCCTTTGGTCCCGGTTGGTGGGACAAACCGGGACCAATGGGCCACGCTCCTGGCCCACCACCCTTTAGTCCCGGTTCATACCACAAACCGGGACTAAAGGGCTGGTCCTAGTTGCGGCCAGTGTTTAGTCCCACCTCGCCAACCGAAGGGCGCTCACACCAGTTTATAAGCCCGTCCCTCTATGCCTTGTTGAGCTTCTCTTAAAGTGAAAATAGATGCCCTTATACAGGGAATTTCACCTAAATTCACAGTAAATTGAAATTTACTGTGAATTTAGGTTTAATTTTCTCTATAAGCGCATCTATGTTCATTTTTTTATATTTATAAAATAAATAAACCTTAATAAAATAAATATAAATAAAATAATTAAAGTAAAATACATAAGTAATTAGAAATAAAATAAATAAGTTTTTTGTTGTAAGTAGAAACAAAACAAAACAAATAAAGCAAAAGAGAAAAAAAAACACTAGCCATCAACTCCATAACCGCCATATCTGGGATAGAGAAGGGCGATCCCTTGGAGTGGGATTCACATACAGTTGCCCGTAACATCTACCATTCGAGCCTAGCAGGTGGAAATCGGATCTGTCAACAGTGTCAAAGCGGCAAATAGCAGGCGGAGGAGAAGCCACCGATGTCATGTGTAGATCCCTTCTAGGTCTTGCGGATCGTGCTATTACAGCCGCTACACGACCTGTGAGCGGGGCTACACTGAAGAACAATATGAAGTGCGTAAGCAATAATATTCACAATTTTATTTTATTACCATCATTTGTGTTGAGTTTCATTTATTCATATATATATGTATTGACCCCCTTCTTCAAATTAGATGTTTCGGAAGCGGGATGAACTCCTAGCACCAGATCGTATGCGAGGAATTCAAGAGGAATTGGCGGCATTCTTCCTTGACCACGTGATCGCTGAAAACGGAGAATACTATGTGGACCCTGTGTTCCTACAATTTAATTAGGAGATTGTATTGTAAGAGATAATTACTGTATATATGTAGCCGGTAGTGTCGGATAGATATACGAGAACTTGTTGTTCGACCAATATCTCGGAGAAGGAGAGGTGGTCGATATCACTTCTCTCTGTATGCATATGTTCATGACGATCTTCTGTTTCCTTCATTTGATTACTAGCTAGCGTGTCTACTCCTCTCCATACGTATATAGTACGTAGCGTCGACCAAGCACGGAGATAAGAGAGGACACTTCTCTCTATTAATTAGCTAGCTAACACAATATATGAAACACCTAAATTAGCCCCCCAAAACCCCTAAACCACCCCCTTTCAAAAAAAAACAAAAACCTCAGCTCCTGCCAGCTGCTAACGCGTGGATGCCTATTGGTCCCGGTTGGTGACACCAACCGGGACAAAAGGCCCTGCCTATTGGTCCCGGTTGGTGGCACCAACCGGGACCAAAGGCCCTCCTGCCTGGGCTCTCCGCACCGGCCACGTGGACGGCCTTTAGTCCCGGTTCGTGTAAGAACCGGGACTAAAGGGCTAGGGCATTAGTAACGACCCTTTAGTCCCAGTTCCAGAACCGGGACTAAAGGCCCTTATGAACCGGGGTAAAAGCCCATTTTCCTACTAGTGAGTACGGGCTTAAGAGGGAGGCAAACGAAGGAATGGTTCTATGATCAAAGGCGAGCGAACTGGGGGGGGGTGAAAATCAATTCTCCCATAGAGAGGCATAAGTTAGATGATGTCAAAAGGAATAAACTATTTTGTATGTCACAAACAATTTTTGAATTTTAGGATATTCTTCCATTCATGAACATTTTTTTTAATTGGCAAAATTTTGTTCAATATCATTAACATGTTATAATACACTAACTTTTCAAAAAATCATAAAACATTTTCTGATTTCCTGAACATTAGTTTACAAAATTAAGAACATTTTTTGAATAGGCAAACATTTTATTAAAAAAACACAAACATTTTTCTAAATCTGCAAACATTTTATGATTTATTAAACATTTTGTTTCAAAATTGTCATTTTTTAAATTTTCAAAACTTTTTTGAAATCTCAAATTATTTAAAGTAGAAAAAACAAAAGAAAAAAAAAGAAAAAAGAAAATTTAAAAACAAGTCACCTGCCCATGGGCCGGCCCAAACGGAAAATATATATACTATCCTCACGTGAGTTTTGTATGTTATGTGTAGTATCTGTCAAAAATGAAAATATGTACATGTAGTATGTTGTATTTAAGAATATTTAGGTAGTATACATATATTACTTTTGAGGTAGTATGTTCTATTTTCTAGTATATATTATTTTATACGTACAAATATGAAGGTATTTTCGAAATATACAAAAAACTATGGACTCACAGGCAACTTTTTTGTCTTGCTTGCTTTAAAATATTTTAGATATAGTATATGAACATATTTGGAATGATAGTATATATGCTATCATATTATAGTATATAAGACATGAGGGCTAACTATCACAGGGTGGCAGGATGTATTCTCTCTCTATATATGGAGAGAGTTTTTGAATGGCGGATCAGACTACAGGGAGTCCATCGCACACTAGTCGTTACCTTTGCCGTCACATATTTATTGTTTCTCGACTATCTGCTTTAAGGCCCCACTGCATTATCTTGCCCCTGGTCCCCAATTCCATGGACCAGCGTTGCTTGTTCCTTCCTTGTCCACTCGCTGATCAATCAAGTAGTTGGGTGGATGGTTTCCATATGCATCGCTAATTAAGCTGATGCTGCCTGGCTGCTGCTGCATGTGGCACCACACAGAGACACATGTTCATCTACACGCAGCTGCTGCGAAGCTCAATTGTTGTACCCCTTCTCTTCTCTCAGGTACCAGCTGACCTGGCGATTTCACATCCCCTACTTCTCCTACACTTCCACTCGGCAGGTAAATCGATCTGAACCTCCACCGCCTTCACTTTACTCGGCCGCAAACAACAAGGCCTCCGAGTAGTGTAGATCTTGTCTGAGATGCATATATGAAGGTTGGCTTGTTCTTTGCAACTGGTGATCTGCCGTCTGCTGATTAACCATTGATCGCAGCTCTCTGGCAGATCAACTTTCCAGCAATCTGCAGCTAGCGACTACGCTGAAAGCCGAACGGGCTCAGAGAGAGTTCGACTCGCAGCAGTACGTGCACAACAAGGTAAGTGGGTGATCTTAATTCGTTCAGTACTGCATATGTATGTATATCGATATTACTTCTCAATTAGCTACCTGGGTAATTGGGGATTTGGATCTAGCAGCTAGTACATAGGCTCATACTGTATGCAAACTTCGAATTTGATTACCTGGTTTTGGGTACCCAGCAAAAAATTCGGATACCGGACAGTATCAGCATTTCTTGATACCGGACAGTAACAACAGGTTAGCTACCACTATGCTAGCATATTTATTATGCACAGTAAGAGTTCAATAATTATCTATTATATGCTAAAAAAAATCAAAATTTTGTTGAAATATTCGAGTTGTATTTTTTGGCATCCATGGCAACTGCAAATTCCAGTACCCCTCAGTAAAAATACTGAGTTCGGCAGCCAAAACATTTGCTCATACTGTCATACATACATGATGACTTTGCTATTGTTTCCAGTGTAAAAAACCTACCGAATACAAATGGACCACAAAGCTACTACCGCACAACGTGACCTAGAGCATATATTAGTCGAGGAAACCGCTGAGCCCAAGGCCCTGCCATTATCACTTTTGGAGGACATGACAGATCATTTCTCTGATGACCTAGAGATTGGACGCGGTGGATTTGCGGTGGTCTATAAGGTATGCATTCCAATATTAACTATACGCTTGATTTGAAAATCCAGACCGATGCTAACACCTGTGAGTAATAGGGAAAACTTGGCGATAAGGAGGTCGCCGTGAAGAGGCTGTCCGAAGCTTATATGCATGAAAAAGAATTTGACCGAGAGATTCAATGCCTGGTACGGGCAAAACACAAAAATGTAGTAAGATTCCTGGGATATTGTGATGACAGACAAAGAAATATGGAAAGATGCGACGAAAAATTTCTCATGGCGGATATCCACCAAAGATTGTTTTGCTTCGAGTATATGCCTAAAGGGAGTCTTGATAAGTATATCAGTACGACCATGTGGACTCTAACTTTTCTCTTTATTTTCTTCATGTACTAGAAATTGCTAATGTGTCGTACAAGTATAAACATTCATTATTGAAAAGTTGACACATCAAGTATCTCCTCTCCCATTGATAGATACGCATCATGAGTGGGAAACGTGCTACAAAATAATCAAAGGGATCTGTGAGGGTCTGCAGTACCTTCATGACAATAGTATTATTCACTTGGATCTGAAACCCGCCAATATACTGCTCGACGATGACATGGTACCAAAAATAACTGATTTTGGCCTGTCAAGATGCTTAGATGAAAATCAAAGCCAGGTGTTTACAAAAACTATATCAGGAACAATGTAAGCTAGCAAACTCCCCTTGAAAGCTCCGTCTATATGTGCTATGTGATTTAATTGCACTCTCTTTGTAGATTAATCGATCAAACCTTTTATATTTTCATACAGGGGATATTTGGCGCCAGAACGTTACGGAGGGAGTGGAATCAAACCAAGTGGTGACTTGTATAGTCTTGGTATTATTATCATGGAAATACTGACCGGACAGAAGCAGCCTCAAGATACCAAGGATGTAAGACCAACAATATGTGCCATTGTTACACAGATAAAAGCTCAATTTCCTTTGGCTAAGAATGGTCAACTTTAAAATATTTATCATGCTTCTACTTCACATATTTTGATTACATTTTAGTTTGAGATGTTGTATAGTATCATTCTGAAAGCACACCTGTAAAATTACCATCTGCTAAAGGAAAACATGAACTTACTCCTTATGAGGAATAAATAGAACCATAAAAGGTACAGAAGTACCCAAGTCTTAAAAAATGATAGTATTTGAAGAAACTTGGCACTACTACAAAAGTACAGGAAACTATGGAAAGGAAAATGCCAACCAAATAAATATAATCACACAGGTTATTGTTTGCAAGAAGGACTTTAATTTCATTTCTACTTGTTTTGGTCGAATATTGAAGTAAAATTTACATGGTCATTGATCTGACTTGAATTTATCAGGACAGGGTTTACTTTTTAGAGAATTGTTTTGTTAGTTTGCTGCCTGAATGTATGTGGTCGGTATATACTATACATATTTTAGATTCCTATATAGGAAAATATTGCTGATTCATTTCATAGACCATAACTCACCATTGTGATTCTATTAGGTACTTGAAACTTGGAGTGATAGGTTGGAGAGATCACAACAAGACACAGTCTACGAACAAATACGTGTATGCAACGAGATAGCTTCAAATTGCATGCAGTTAAATCCAAAGGACAGACCAGCTAGTGCAGGAGACATAATCGACAGGCTTCACGAAATGGAAAGGATCCAGGTATGTTGAAAATTTGAGAGTTTATTCATTTATTCCTTTAATTCCGAGTTGCTACATATACCAATCGGATCCTTTACTAGAACATTTTGAGCTCCTAGATTATGGGCTTTGGTGCTTAAGTAACAGGGCCAGAAGTCTAATGACGCTAGTTGCTTTAGTGGCACGTCCTTGGTACAACACTAAAACCTTTTTCGCCGTAACTAGCCACTGGTAACTGGTTACTAGCGACGTGCGCCGTATTACGAGTGGCGGCGCGGTTGTGAACTTGCACGCGACTAGTAACTATTTGTGGATTTAAAAAAAATACACGGTATTACATTTATACAGCTCATCCATACATCCACATACATACATACAGCTCATTGATACATCCAACATACATACATACATATATGCAGTTCTTCGATACATCCAACATACATACATACATACATACAGTTCATTGATACATCCAAAATACATACAGTTTATCCATCCAGTATACATACAGAACCTGCCACACGCCCTGTCGCCGCCACACATAGAAGTCATCGTCGTCACCCCGTGTGGATGTCATCGTCGTTGCCGCACCTAGTGGTAAGTCGTACTCCCTCCGTTCTTAAATATTTGTCTTTCTAGACATTTCAAATGGACTACCACATACGGATGTATGTAGACATATTTTAGAGTATAGATTCACTCATTTTGCTCCGTGTGTAGTCACTTATTAAAATCTCTAGAAAGACAAATATTTAGGAACGGAGGGAGTATAATTGATGATGCAATAACTGCAGCAATACCAGGACATAGATTTTTGGCTCTGGGAGCATATGCTCCCTAGTGAACAGTAAAATCAAAATAAGTAGTAAATACATTTAAAAAATTCTGATTTTTTTTGCATATATACATATTAGTGTAGCAAGTGTGCTTGACAATTTTCATACCATATGGAATAGCAGTGCTTTGTCGGTGAAAGAGCAAAATTAAGTGTAACATTTGGCGTTTGACCTTTTTTTTTTGCACGGGTCAAAATGCTTAAGTTTTTCACATGGAAATTTGCATGTACCATTTGGGTGTGACAATGAACACATCTATCTTTTTTTGAGAGAAAAATAACATTTGTAAAATCCATTTTTGGCACGCAGGAGCATGTGCTTCCTAGAGCCAAATGGATTTCCGGCAATATCAGCCCAATAATAGATTATGCAAATAATGCTTAAAGTTTCATACAATGCCTAAAAGCTCCAATGAAGACAACAATCTGGAGAACTAGCAAGATCAAAGTTTCCAAAGTTCTCCTCACGATGCACAGGTAATCAAGCAAAGACAATATTGTACAAATAAATTATAACCAGAGGCTTCTTTTTCTAGAAGGAAAATGAAACCAAAAATAAATTTGAAGCAAAAACACACAAGGGTGCATGCAACATTAGCCAAGTGTACACCCATTAGCATCATGGTTGTCAATATCAGAGAAGCGGTGCTAGCACATGGATCTACAAAACAAACATGACACACCTTTACCGTGCAATCAGATAATATCAAGAAAAATTATTTGAAGAAGAACGCACATGGAAATAGTTTAGTAAGGTAACTAGTAATAGAAAGTAGAGGCTGTGAGGGAAATAAAACAGAAAACACAATATAACAGACTAAGAATGCCACCAGGATTTCTTTCAAGCATATGATTAGTAGAACACGTTCAACAAATAACGGTACGTAAAAGAAATAATATGGGGACTGGATTTCGGTGTGATCATTCGACTAAAACAAGAACCACAGGAGAAACCCTAACCAGCAAGCAAACAATGGAGTAACATAGCACATGTCTTGGAGGGAAACAACCCCAGACACTGGTTCGTTGAAACCATTTTCTAAACCATAGCTCGCTGATGAATATTCTGGAATTAATAATTCTAATTGTACAACCATGATGTTACAATCCATCAATGAGAAAATTATAATTTGTAAAACATTGAGTCAAGCATGTTGAACTTTACACAGGAGCACTACATTGATTAGCAATGTCATTTGCAAAAGCAGAACTCAACCAAGAAAATAAAGGAGAGGGAGATAGTTTAGACCTGGTACCTTCAAAAGACACAGAAGATCGGGGACCTTGCGGTGAACGGCACAATGGCCCATGTTGGTGAGCAGAGGGACTAGAGGAGCTCTGAGCAGAGGTTGGGGACGAACACCAAGTCAGTGACGCCCATCCAGTAGAGTTGATGGCGTGGCTAGGCACACCAGCTGGATCTGGGTCAAGGAGCGGAGAGCAGCGGAGCACGAGGCGGACGGCACGCGGGAGGATGGCGGCGACTATGTACGATGAGATAGGCGCTCGCGAGGGGGATGCGAGGGTGCCGGCGACGGCTGCAGAAGGGGGGTGGGGGTGTCGTCCGGCGACCTACTGTTGATGAAGGCAAGGCGAGCAGCGTCCAGGCTCGATGCACGCGATGGGGGAGGCAGGAGGGCGGGACGAGCGTGAGGGGAGAATTCGAGCGGGAAGAGGGAAAAGCGGTTTTGGGCTTTTCGTTGCCTGAGAGGCTCTCCCAGATTCCAGTGGCACGTTTATGTAGTTTTTTATAGAGATGAAAAGGACATAATGAGAAAAATGTTTCATTTCGCTTGCGTGAATTGGCATATTTGGGCCGAATTTGTAGGGCCAACGAAGCATATTTGGCGGTGCCAACAACGCGCAGCTACCGGCGTTCTCTTGCCACCTCCATGTCGGACTACGCCGCGACTGCGTCGCATCATGCACAAAGCGCGTGCGGCCTTGTACAATGCCAGCTACTCGGCGATGAAGTTTGTATTCTCCCCGGCCATTGTTTTCATGACCTCCTCGCTCATGAACTCGCCTTAGTTTTGGCCTTTTGCCTGCAGGTGTGCTCGAGGAGGAACAGGTTATGTCACTGTTTCTCCCGCGACAACTCGAACGTTGACATTAGCTGTGGCGTCGGCTAGTCCTCTGCCATGGCGGTGTTGGAGTACACCTGCGCCTGAAAGTTGGTCAAGCCGATATGGAAGAACACGAGCAGGGGCGCCGACTCGTTGTCACATGCCGTTTCCATTGTTGGTTCCACGTCAAAGACCTCTGGGGAGCTGGTCGGCAGGCCGTCCTCTATAGGCCTTGCACAACGACCCTGTCTGGCAGTGGCAGAGCTATGGTAAAATCCTTGGGCAGGCCAAACATGCAAGATTAAAGCTGATCTTAATAACTTTCCTATTAAGCCCCCCTCAATCTTCACTCCTTGGTGCTATGTTGGGCGGGCCACGGCCTGGTTTTGCCCCAACGTAGCCCCACCCATGCCGCCAGGCGGACGCAAGGCGGCCAGCTCATGAGGCGGGATGTGGTGTGGTGCAGTTAGTGCCGGATCGTGGCCTCACATAAATAGTGGATGCCAGGCAAGCCAAGCGGCATAGTGTGTCAATGCGGGCACCTGAGTTGGTTTCTCTGTCGACGTGCCTCTTTAATGACAAGAGATGGATGGACAGGGCAGCCGTTTGTGTGCGGTAAATATCATCTCATCCTGTAATGTCTGGTCGCGTTTCTTCAGCATTGAACAAGAGCGGACACCGGGACGTTGTGCGGACGATGCTCTCGGTCGACGCGTCGCTTCAATGCCAGCATCAGTGAGAGACCGCATCCGCTCTGGGCCGGTATGAATGCAACGCCGGTGCTATTGAGCGGTATGAATGTGCGGCAACCGCTTTGCATGGTAGAGAGTTTTGGATGGGTCCAGGGTTTCGAACATGTGCGTGTCTACCAACCGGATACCCATGAAGCCCCTGTTTGACTCCGGTTTACGGGAAAACTGATGCTCGTATCGAGGGGGTCGCATGTTGGATGGCAAAATGGATTCGGACCGTTCACTCTGGATAGATGCGGGCCATTTAATGGTCAGCAGTGCAAGATGCCCTGCGCAGCTAGCCGATAAAAGCCAGTTATTTTCAGCTTCCAGTAGAGAAAATAACAGGCCCCTAACATAATTTGTGCTGTTAGACAAACCATGTAGCACTATAACATCTCTTTGGCTAGTAATATATATTTTTTCGAGAAAACTTCCAATCTATTCATTTTTAATCATGATAGTACAATGAACACTAGAAATAATAAAAATTACATCCAGATCCGTAGACCACCTAGCAACTCCAAGCACTAAAGCGAGCCGAAGGCGCGCCGCCGTCATCGCCCCTCCCTCCCGGAGCCGGGCAAAACTTGTTGTAGTAGACAGTCGGGAAGTCGTCGTTCTAAGACACCAGCGCACCAGAACAGCAACCACCGCCGATGAAGAGTAGCATAGATCAAAAGGATCCAACCTGAAGAAACACAAACATAGACGAACTATGACCAGATCCGAGCAAATCCACCAAGGACAGATCTGCCGGAGACACACCTCCACACGCCCACCGACGATGCTAAACACATCACCGTGACGAGGGCTGGACGGGGATAACCTTATTTCATATTCAGGGAGCTGCCGCTGCCTCGTCTTCCTGATCAGGACACAAACCCTAACAAGATGCAAAGAAACATTTAAAAACAGAGCACTCCTGCGGGCAAGGGTCGGGGTCCACCGCGCCGCCATGGCCCTAAGGCCACCTGGGACGAGGCGGACCAGCGGAAGACAGAGGAACCCTAAGCTTTTTTGGGGGGAGGAGGCGACTGGTTTCTTTTTTCAACTAGTAATATTTGTTTGCTTCTTGTAACTACCATGCCAAGAACAAGCATCAAAGGGGCAGCCATGAATGGGCAAAAAAGATCACAAAATGGATAACCGACCTATTGCTTGTTCCAACATTTATTTTAATCATCCATCACAATATACAAAATACTCTTCAAACATACACATGCAAGAAAATAATAATTGCGTGAGCGTCGATTACCGCCCATCGGAGAACAACTATCTCTTTAACGCCAGCGGGCGATTCAGATTTCAAGCACGATGGTCTAGCCGTGCAACAATGGAACACATCCTCGCAGCTTCCCGTCTTGGCTCCGTTCTCATCCCAGGTTTTAGGAGTGCAGCTAGCCTTTGCAGCGATGATGACGCCTGCCTTGTAGCGCCTCATTCAATGAGCCTTTCTAGCAGTGGTGGTCCCGTTAAAACAGCGATAGTGCACGGCCTTGCAGTGTTGTGCCCTAGCTTGCAGCCCCGGCAGTGCCCAACATTTCAGCATCCCGCCCCAATTTGCAGCAATGCCAGCCAGCCTTGCAACGACGTGCTCTCCGGCCCGCAACACTGTGAAAACTTTTGTAGCATGTCACAACATTGCTCAAACACTACATTGGTCTGCACTCCCCATACAAAACTATTCCAAAGAAAAACATTTTATATATTCCCATATACCACCGTAAAATATTGAAGAATGCTCGCAACACATGCATCATGAAGAGTTAACGGAAACATGAATTCATGCTTATCAGCAAAAATCATCACAACAAATTTCTCGTTCGTACGCGACAAACAACAAACGTGCTTGCAAGATATCAAAGTTTCAGCGTCGTGCGTCCGGCTTGTAACAACGTCGGTTAACGTTGGAGCCATACGTGGTTGGACTTGCAACATTGCGTGGAAAAGTTTGCAGCACGATGGTCCGACTTTGAATAACAAAAGAAAGAAAAAAACAGTGATGGGCAGCTCGCAACATTGTCGTGTTTCCGGCTTACAACATGGGCGACCAGCCTTGCAGCATACAATTTAACGTCAAACAAGGAGAGCAAAATGTGTAAGGAAAACAAACATGCCTTGAGCCACTAGATCACGCGTACAATAGCACACTCAGGTTGCATGTTCTTGTTTCTCGAATATGCACGAGCGTGCATATCATATATTAAAGAAGAAGGACAAAAGAATGCCTCCACTTTGCATGTTCATTTGAGTTCACACAAGAAAATTTATGACCCGTTCGATCATTCATGGGTTCTGCAGTCGACACATGCCATCCCGGTGCACCTGCTTGTATGCTGCCTTTCGATATATCCCTTTGTATATAGCTTGTTCTGTTCATATAAAACGGTTTGGCTTTTTTTAGGGTAAATCGTTAGGCTTTTGTACTTGTAGCTATGCAATCAGTGTCCTGTGCAAATCCTTTTTTCACGTCTTATACAATCCCTTGCATGTCCACCGTATCCATGGAGAGGTTTCCTGTTGATAAAGTCTTCCGCAGCACGCCCCCGCTCCTCTACATGGCACCCCGCTCATGTTGACCGTTAGCACCTGACTGGAGCATCAAGAGACGGAGCCGTTTCCGTTTGCACGCACGTTTTGCTGTATGCTCCCTTCGTTTCTAAATATTTGTCTTTTTAAATATTTTAACAAGTGACTATATACGGAGTAAAATGAGTAAAAGTAAATTTACACTCTAAAATATGTCTATATACATCCGTATGTGGTAATCTATTTGAAATCTCTAAAAAACAAATATTTGGAAACGGAGGGAGTACATCATTAATTCGCTTTGGCTCACATCTGGAGGAGCACCTGAACGTCCAGGATATAGTGATTCTTCGACCCTAGAGCCAAAACGCTGCTCCCGACTTCTATCATTTTTTATCCCAGATAACTGCTACAGTTTACCCAGAAGATCACAGCCAAAAACTCATAAGTTTCCATCTAAGGAGAGCACAGCATCATCCTATGTACTTACTGGTAAAAAAAGCATGCTGCTTCCAACGTGGCGTGGGTGGTGCCCACCATGATTCGTTGTTATACATACACTAGCAAAACGCGCGAGGGAAATTGGTCCGCTGAATCACCAGCGATCCAACGGAGCGGCACGCGACCGATGCGTTAGAGGAAATCAGCCGGCCGGTTCCAATGCTTTTTCGGAAAGGTTTCTACGATTTCCGGTATCTGGAGAGGCATTTTCGACCTCCGTCTCATGTGCACAGTACTTCCAGAAAAGAGTTCCAAAAATATTTTAAAAAATCTGAAATTGACTGACATTGAACATGTTCACGTAACTGCATGCAGAATTTCAAAAAGATACCATGTGTGGAGGTTTGCTAACATAAGTTCAATGCTCAAAAAAGGTCTTTAGAGCATTGCTTTTAGTTTTTTATACTAACTTTTTTAATTCATTGTTGTGTTCGAGCTCCGAATTGAATTTCACGTTTCCAGACGCATGAATAATAGCAAAAGTGAATTTTTGTAGGGCTGGTTTGAGGAAATATTTTACTTATCTCCCGAGCCGGCTCAACTGCCAGGCTCAGCGTATCGTTTCGCCAAGATGAAGCCACTGTTGCCTGTGAAGCTCGGCCCACGCAACTCGACGATGGCAGCAACAAAGATGTTGTCGCCATACGACATGGTGGAGCCGATGTCGTATCTGTGCGTGAGCGTGGTGAAGGCGCGGGACCTGCCCACCATGGACATCACCAGCGTGCTACACCCCTACGTGGAGGTGAAACTAGGGAACTTCAAGGGCGTGACACAATGCCTGGAGAAGAACGCCAACCCGGTGTGGCAGCAGTTGTTCACCATCTCTGGCGCCCACCTGCAGTCCAATCAGCTGCAGGTTATTGTCAAGCACAAGGACGTGCTCCGTGACGACTTTGTCGGTCGCGTCGTCTTTGACATGTCCGACATCCCCAACCACTCCCCGCCTCATAGTTGGCCGGCCCCGCAGTGGCACCACCTTTCTGATGCACGGGGCAAGAGGTTCCCACATGGCCATAGTCTCGGCGAGATCATGCTCGCCGTTTGTCTTGCCACACAGGTCGACGAGGCCTTGCCAGAGGCGTGGCACTCGGAAGCGCCCCCTCTCTCATTTCAGGGGCTCACCAACACGCGCTCCAAGGTGTACTACTCCCCCAAGCTCATCTACCTCAAGGTTGCCGTCATTGCGGCACAAGACCTCATCGGCACTGAGGAGGACCGACTGGCAGAATCCGTCGCAAAGATCCAGATAGGCAGCCAGATCAGGCGGACGCGGCCGGGGAAGCCACAGGGATCCGTGAATCCGACATGGAATGAAGAGTTCATGTTCGTGGCCAGCGAGCCATTTGAGGACGAGTTGGTGGTGACAGTGGAGGAGAAGGTCTGTGCCGGGAGGGCCGAGCCGATTGGGCGCATTATCATCCCTCTGGCAGACAACGTGCCGCGCAACGACCTGGCCAAGTCGGTGCCGTCCAAGTGGTTCAGCCTCTCGCATGGGATGATGGAGAGCAAGGACAAGGAGTCATTCAAGACGTTCGCCAGCAAGATCCGTCTCAGGATGAGCCTGGAGACGACGTACCACGTGATGTACGAGTCCATGAACTACATCAGCGACCTGCAGCCGGCAGCGGGCTTTTGACACTATTCATTAAGTAGCAATTTCGTGTTTTTTGTATGTCCCAAACAAACTAATTTGAAGTTGGAATTTTGAACGGAAGTACGATTATCATACTTGTCAAATATTATTTTGCTTATTAGCGTGGCGAAGGCGCGGCGGCACGCTGTGCCAGTCGGTAAGCCTCTGTGTGTGCGCGCTTATTTCTTTTTTCTTATGAGAAAAAAAGATTTGAAAGAGGCCTGACGCTATGGGACTTCCGTTTATCTACTGGATTCATGCAGGCCATTGTTGTCTTTTGTGCATGCGGGTCCTTGTTGCTCTTTTACTATGGCTAGTTTTTTTTTTTTTGAGGATTTTTGTATGGCTAGTTGATTAGTTTGTTTCCTTGTTTTTTTAACACCGCCTCATATTAATTAATCAACCGAAACCATTACAATCGTTTGATACAAAATTCACCACATAGGGCGGAACATCATTAAGAAGAATACCATCCGATCTATTATCAAAGCTAAACTTTGCAACTAAATGGGCCACCACATTTGCCGACCGACATATCTTAGATGTTTGAAAGCTATTAATCAGCTTAGATAAACTCAACGCTCCCTTCTTCAAATCAACTAGCGCTGACCTGTCAGAAATCTCTTTTGCAAGAGTTGCCGCGACAAACGCGCAAGCAGTCTCTAAAAATAGGATTGTGAAGAGTTATACCTATGTAGAGACCGGCAATGCACGCCCTTAGCTCCGCTTCCTCTACGCTCTGGCACGACCCAATGAAGTCCCAAGAAGAGACAATGACGTCCCCCGCCACGTCTCTGGCCACCACACCCACACTAGCTGCTCTAATACTCTCCACAAAGCTTACGTCGACATTAATCTTTATATAACCTACAGGAGGGGGAGTCCAAGCCATCTTAGCCTCCGAATTCTTAGGAGCCCATCTTAATCCACCCATTGGACTTTTTCCTTTATTTTCGAGTCCACCGATGGCACAGAATGACACGCGACATAGGACGCCCAATAATTCTCCACAAAGCTAGCAGAGGCTGAGACTGCTTCCTTTCCTTTACCAAACATCAAATCATTTCTCAAGTGCCAGGCTCTCCAGAAATGAATATAATTTGGTCGCACATAATAGGGTTCAGTTGACATAGAAGAACCATAAACCAATCATACCCAGTGTCTCTGAAGACCTCCTCTGCAGGCAATTCCCAAATGTACCTCATCGCCATACGTAGCGCAAACGCCTTCGGGCACATGACAAGCGCGTGAAATGTACTTTCATCCTTCATTCCACAAATTATATTGACTAAACTGATACGATCATTGATCGCACAAGGTATACATGTATATGAGAGATAAATTAAATAAGGTCATGCCGCACTCATGCAAGTGCTCGTTGTGTGTTTGGTCATGACTTATTTTATTATTCTTGTTTGCAAAATCATGTGAAAACACTAGTAGTAGATAAGGGGAGAAGTGAGAGTGTTTGAGGCTTCCAAGTACATAGTTCATCTTCTTGAATAAACCCGACAAATTATATGCAAACCGGATAATTTTTATCTAAACTGAAGTACATTATTACATTTTTGATATATTTTATTAAACAAAAGCGACTAGACATAAACGTAGTCTAAATATACGACGGCACATGTTTTCCAAGTCCTTGTTGTTCGCCTTCGTGCCCATGTCAGACGGTCGTGTCCATGTCTGGCGGAGATGAGACCCGTGAAGTAAAGTTGTAAAGGTGCGGTCATTGGTGAGGAAGAGTAGGACATAGGATACCGGCCGGCCCACTTGGGACTTGAGGCCACGCCGTCTCCCATGACATACTCCTCCTCGTCGGAGTCCTCGACTGGTCCGTCCCTAGTGGACGTAAGGTCAATGATGGTTGTGAAAGGGTGGCCTCGTCGTCGTACCGACACCAACGAAGTACAGTTGGCGGTGTCAATGACGCACAGCTGTCGGCGTTCTCGTCCACGATCAATTATGCCACCTCCATGTTGCAGCCTGCACTAGCACGCGCGACCTTGTATAGCGCCAGTTGCTCGCTGATGATATTTTTGATGGATTCCTCGATGTAGCTGCCGAGCAGTTTCGGCCAGATATATGTGGACAAATAAAGAGCATCCCATATCCCTATTTACATGCAACAAATTTTTAAACCGAACCTTTTTTTAACACAGTAAAAGCGAAGTCACTCATACACGAGCATACACTGATGGCTATAAATGCATGCACGCACACCTTCCTCATATGAGCATTTGTGAGAGACGTAGCTGGCATATCATCTTGAGATTGACAAAGTCATCATAGATGCCTCCGTATTGGACGGAACGTCTTCTTCCAGTGAACGCACATCGCTAGAAGTTCTCAAATAAACCCAAACAAATATACCATGCCATTTGATTAGTCGTTTGTTAATTACTAGTAGTACTTAATTTATAATTATATAATGGCTAAACCAATATGCATCGTGCGACTGGAGTAGGGAGTATGTATTATTTATACTAGATAATACCCCGCGCGTTGCTGCGGAACATTTTCTACAAATACCTATTGAGATGTGCATAAAAAAATATGTAAAATCGACGAATAAGAAAAACAATTGTGTGGATCATATGACGTACTAAATTTTTCCTGAATTCCTAAAATATTTATTGCAAAAATCATCCTCAAATCAATAGTCTTATATTAGCCCTAATTGTATGTAATAATAATACTACTGGTCTTTCTGAAAATTGAAGCCAATAATATGTGCAATCTGCTGAAACAGGTTGGTTGAGATACTAATGCGTAATATTTGAAAATTCGGCTGGCTCTGAAGACCAATAGGTATATGAAAAGATTGCAATATGCAACCAAGTGGAATTGTTACTCATCGTCCTGTCTTTTGTTTTCATGTGAAATCCAACCATGGCGAGAAATTCAACTTCCCTGTGTTGGCTTTTGATCAGTAGATCAATTTACCAGTAACCGGAGCAACACGCGTGTGCAAAGCTAGCAAGCACACAGCCTAGTAACTTGATTGATGAACAATAGCTAGCTAGTACGTGCACCGCCGTAACCAACCTCTCGTACGTGAAGCTGGCTTGCTAGTGCTCTAATCGCTCCGATCGATTTTGGTCCTGTTGAATACTTCTTTGTATTGCTTTGCTTTTCGTTGTGTTACAAGGTCTGGGGTACACATATATATATGCTGAACATACCTATGAGCAAACCTAGTCGGTTACTACCTGGAGTACTATTCGGACGCGAGTACTAGTCGGACTCTAGCATCGTGTTTAGCTCACATTCACCCCTCTAAACACGACATCCTCGGCGCGACCTGAATCCCAAATGCGATGACTATTACTCATTGCGAATTTCCTTGGCATTGCTTTTGCCGTTCTTCGTAGCATTTTAGGGACCGACTTTACTACCGTTAGCTCATCCATAGCTTGACGCCAACGCTCCTCCTTGGTCGCGTCTTCAACCTTCACCTGTTTTTTGGTGCTTGATAGACTATCTTTCGGATCGTTCAGGGGATAACTTTTGAACCCGCGCGAGACCATACTTCGGTCTGACTTTGAATTCCAAGCTCTTCACTACAGGAAACAGGTAATTTGCCGTCTGTGGATCACAGACGGCAAAGACCCAAATCTAGACGGCAAAGAGTTTGCCGTCAGGAAGCAGACGGCAAACTCAGACGGCAAAGACAAAGTCGGCAAAGAATACTTTGCCGTCAACTTTTTATCAAGAAGATGGCAAAGACTTTGCCGTCAGCCAAATCTGCTTCGCCGTCAGCCTTATAAATAACAGACGGCAAATAATGCGGTCTTTGCCGTCAGTCAAAACGTTTTCTTTGCCATGAACAAGACTAAACTACAGACGACAAAGATTGTTTTCTATTTTAAAAAAAACGTCAATTCAAGCGTTCCGAGGGTGGCCTCTGCTGCTGCGGTGAGCTCGGGAAGAAGGGAAGCAGAGAGGAGGGCGGTTGCTGCTTTGGTGGTCGCCGGAGTAGCCAACTCCGGCAACCGCTGACACTGCCGGGGGAGCTCTAGTGCTCGGGGCAGAGAGGAGGAGGTTGGCGAGGCTCAGGCGCGATGGGGTCTGGTGAGGGGCAGCTCAGGCACGGCGGGGTTCTGCGAGGAGCGGCCACGGTGGGGTCTGACGAGGGATGGCTGCGACGGGTCCCATTGAGTGACGGCCGCGGCGTAGTACGTCGAGGGGCGGAGAGGAGGAGGTTAGGGAGGCTCGGCGGCGACGGGGTCGGGCGACGGGAGGCCGCGGCGGGGAACGGCAAGGAGCGGCCGCGGCGGAGTCCGGCGAGGGGCGGCGAGGTGGAGTCCGGCGAGGGGCAGCGAGGAAGAGTCCGGCGAGGGATCCGGAGGGCGCGCCGTGGCTGCGAGTGAGGGGCCGGAGGCGACCGGTGATGAAGCTGGGGCCGGCCGGCGGAGGGTCGTCCTGGCGCCGCGGCACGGGGCTGGGTCCGGTAGCCGGGAAGCTCGGGTGCGCGGCCGGAGGAGCACGCGGTTCCCTCCATTGCCAGATCGAGAGAAGTGGATACTAGACGTGGGGTGGGTGGTGGGCCAGGAGGGGAGAGGATAATGGACGGGTGGACTGGGTGGTGGGCCAACGGGTGGGTGTGTCAAGCGCGCGTGGTGAGAGAGAAGTCGGCACAGCGGATCGCGCGCGTGGTGAGATAGGCGGGCGGCGTGGATCGTGCCATGTCATCGATCCGTGGCGTGTGTTCATTTTGCCGTCTGTAAATATAAACGCAGACGGCAAACACTTTACTGTCTGCTTTTTTTGTTACAAACGGCAAACTGAGCTCTTTGTCGTCTGTAGAAAAAAAGGCAGACGACAAAGATTCTTTGCCGTCTGTCTTTTTTTTGCAGACGGCAAAGTGAGCTCTTTTGCTGTCTGTGTTTTTTGGGGAGACGGCAAAGTTTATTTTACCGTTATATTTTCTTTGCCGTCTACCCGATGAAAAGCTGACGGCAAAGACGCCCCCTGACGGCAAATTAGCTGTTTCCTGTAGTGCTTGGTGCTAGCTTCAGCCCGTAAAGTGCCTTCTTGAGCTTGTAAACTTTTTCATCTTCGCCTTTCTTCACAATGGCACCCTTCGTGTCCTTCTTTAACTTGTAAACTCACTTCAAACCTATGGCCTTTTGGTTCGGAGGTCGGGTTACCAAAGCCCACGTACCATTGCTCTCGATCGCCTTCATCTCCTCATCCATGGCATGCGTAAAAGTTGAACTTTTGCTCGCCTCTACGAAGTTCGCCGGCTCCTCAACTCCGAGTAAACACAAATCGGAGTACTCAAGCGTAACTGGCTTTGCGTACTTGTAGACTTTCTTGAGGGTCTTGTAGCGACGAGGCCCGAAAGAATCCATTGTGGCTTGCGAAGGGGGCGACACAAATTGTGTCGGCGTCGATGCACTTGAGGAAGACCGTTGAATCTCGGGCGTGGTAGATGCCGGATCGTTGGCATCCTCGTCGTCGGCGTAGTCGTCGTGACCGTGTCCATCATCTTGATTGTCAGCGTCAGTATGCGCCTCGTTGTCGAGATCTCCGTCTGTGTCATGTGCGTCATTGTCGCTATCACCTTGCGACCCATGCGCGTCGTCGTCGGTGTCGGCACCATGGTGATCATTGCCATTGCGGTCACCTTGGTTGTGCCTTTTGCCAACCACTTGGACGTCCTCCCCTGCATCATCATCAGCTGGAAATTCAAATGTGGATATATTACTGTTTGGAGCATCGTTGGCTGCTGCGCTCCAATTCCACGCTTGGTTTTCTTCAAACACGACGTCGCACGAAATCCGTAGACGCTTGGTTCGTGGATCGTAGAAGCGGTATGCCTTGGTGCCAGAACTCCTCTCGTATCCGATGAACACCATCTTGGTGCTACGTTCAGCAAGCTTTGAGAGATGCGGCTCCGCCGTCTTCACATGCGCCACACACCCGAACGTCCGTAGATGAGACACATTTGGCTTACGTCCGTAAATTGCTTCATACGGAGTCTTGCCGATCACCGCCTTCGTTGGAGCCCGATTGAGAAGATAGACCGCCGTCGAGACAGCTTCTCCCCAAAATGTCCCCAGCAAGTTCTTGCTCTTGAGTAAACTCCTCACCATGTCAACGACAGTTCGATTGCGCCTTTCAACAACCCCGTTCTGCTGTGGCGTATAAGATGCCGTGAGGAACCTTTTTATGCCAATATTCTCGCAGTAGTCATTGAACTCGTTCGACGTAAACTCTCCGCCGCGATCTGTCCTTAGAGCGCGAACCTTCAGCTTGTGTTCCATCTCCGTAGCAGCTTTCAGCTTCTTGAACGCTTCGAACGCCTCATCTGTAGATCGTAGGAGAACGACCCACATATATCTCGAGTAGTCGTCTACCACTAGGAAGAAATACTTCTTTCCTCCGTGAGTTGCTGGGGTGATAGGGCCACATAGATCACCATGGAGCAGCTCGAGTGCATCACTTGCACGATAGGTAGACTGAGCAGGGAACGACCTGCGGTGCTGTTTTCCAACCAAGCACCCATCACATACTCGATCAACATGGTCGATAAACGGCATCCCAGATACCATCTCCATCTTCGACATCTTCTTCAAGGCGTAGAAGTTAACGTGTCCAAATCTAGCATGCCATAACCACGAATCATCATCACTCTTGGCGATTCAACACTCCGGTTGAGATTGATCAAGGTTGAGAATATAGAGCATGTTCCGCGTGCGATTCACACGCGCTAGCACGTTTCGGAGGTTGTCGAAGATCGTCGATATGATGTTGTTGCGAAGCCGTGGGATGTAGTACACTCCGGTGAGTATGCGATGTTCTCCCGTGAGACCCTCGAAGAGGACAGAACTTTGCCCGCAAATCTCCACATTTGAACCATCACCGAACTTGACTGAGCCTTGAACATCATATTCTAGCTCGAGGAACTTCTCCTTGCACCCCGTCATGTGGTTACTGGCACCTGTGTCTAGATACCACGACACGTTTTGGCTTCCGGATAACTTTGGTGTTATTTTTTTCTCATGAAGTAGCACCTTCCGGTTTGGTTTCACAACCATCGTATGGACGAGATCACAAACTTCGGCCATCAAAAGACCTGGACGTTCGTCTTCCTGGTTTGCCAAATTTGCCTTGATCTCCTGCTTGTTAGGCTCCACGAGATCACAAACTTCGGCCATCAGAAGACCTGGACGTTCGTCTTCCTACTTCGCCAAATTTGCCTTGATCTCTCTCTTGTTAGGCTCCGGACAATCCTTCGCAAAGTGACCCATCTCGTTGCAGTTATAGCACTTGACCTCGGACATATCCAAGTTCGGTGGCTTCCGCTCTTTAGATTGGTCCGCGTTACCACGACCTTATGGCTTGCCTTTTTCTTTGCCTTCTTCGGTTTGTCCGCCACGCTTCACGTTGCTTGAGCCTTCGCCAACGTTGCGCCTTCCTTTGCTACTTGGGGACTCCCAATCTGCGCGCGAGTACATGAGTTGGTCATTACCTCCTCCTTTGCCTTTCCGACAACCACGAGCATTCTCTTCCCACGTCCGCAAGCGTCCGATCGCCTCCGTTATGGTCATGTCGTCGATGTCGTAAAGCTGCTCGAGCGTGCCGATGATGTACGTGAATTTACCAGTCACCGAACTGAAAAACTTCTCCACAATCTCAGTCTCCTCGAGGTTTGCACCAAATGCATGTTAAGTGAGCTTTGCACCATATGTGGTCTAGTTGTTGGGAAAATTTACAAATATAAATTTCGACTTTATTTGCAAAATCTCTCTGGAATTTGTAAAATGGGCATAACTTTTGCATACGAACTCGGATTAAAAAGTTTTTTATATGAAAAATCATCTACTCAAAAAGTTACATCCGAATTCAATAGGGGGAACCCCGTTGAAGATTTTTAGAATCCCCAAAAACCTAATAGAATAAAAGATACGGGGCTTATAAGATCTAGAGGGGGAAAACAGAAAAAAATTGAAAGTTAGTAATGGCGCACCATTTGCTAGGTGCGCCACTAGTAACAGAAAAAGAAATTGGTTTTGAATTTTTTTTGAAAAAAAGTTCAAAATATGATACGTAATATGACGGGGAAGTTTGAAATATTTTTTCAAAATTTCATCACACTCATGAACATGAACAAAGTCCTAGACATCAACAAGGTTTAATAGGATTAATATGATAAATATATCAACAAGCGCCTGTTAAGTGAGCTGGTGCTGGGGTTGGATAGAATTGCGAAGTTAAGTGTGCTCAGGCTGGAGTAGTGTGAGGATGGGTGACCTTTCGGGAAGTTGGACCATGGAGTGTGATTTGACTTGATTAAGCATGTTGACTTGAGATTAAGCCATAGTGACCCGAGATTAAGAAAAAAATTCTGAATTTTTTTTTGAAAAAAAATTGTTAGTAATGGCGCACCTAGTAATGGCGCACTTCTAGGCATAGTAATGGCGCATTATAGTGGCGCACCAATAGTGCGCCATTAGTGGCAAAAATAGGTGCGTCACTAACAGGCCTTTTTCTAGTAGTGTCAATGTCGTCGTCCGTGATGGCCTCCCACACTCGAAGGGTTCGAAGAATAATCTTCATCTTCACCGCCCACACGTCGTAGTTGGCGTCGGTGAGCATCGGGTACTGGATGGGGATGTTGCGATGCGCCTGTACGTTGGCGCCGCCCGTTCCGCCACCACTAGTTACTGACTTGCCACCCTTCTTCACCTTGTCGCCGTTCTTGTTCGCCTTGAAACCGCCGTTGCCGGACTTGACCGACTCCTTGTCGCTTTCCGTCATCATAGATCGTAGAGGCTCTGATATCAATTGTTGGCTTTTGATCAGTAGATCAAATTACCAGTAACCGGAGCAACACGCGTGTGCAAAGCTAGCAAGCACACAGCCTAGTAGCTTGATTGATGAACAATAGCTAGCTAGTACGTGCACCGCCGTAACCAACCTCTCGTACGTGAAGCTGGCTTGCTAGTGCTCTAATCGCTCCGATCGATTTATGTTGACGCCGGCGTCGGAACTCTGAAGTAACTTGACGAAAGGAAACAAATCAATGTGATGGCCACAGGACCTTGTCGGTCCTGTTGAATACTTCTTTGTATTGCTTTGCTTTTCGTTGTGTTACAAGGTCTGGGGTACTACTCAGACGCGAGTACTAGTCGGACTCTAGCATCGTGTTTAGCTCACACCCTGTGTCCGAAGTTCTCCTTTTAGATTATTGATAAACATCAAAGATAAGAGAAAAAGGTAAAATAAGGGCTTAACTGTAGCAACTGAAAGGATACAGCGAGCAACACCAATAGAGCAACTGAAATTGGAGGATACAGCGAGCATGACAAAAAGAATACATGACGGGAAAGCAGTAGTGCAAAAAAAGACCTATGGCTATGGGGGCAAGACCGTGCACACCTAATCACGTACCACTATCCAATCAAAATACACAAATGTGAATCAAATTAACGGTAGGTTAAGCAAAATCAGCCTGTCCGGTTCAGCCTGTCGGGGCTGAATAAGAGCGGGGAGCTCCACCTCGCCGTCCGGTTCACCTGCAAGTCGTGGGCCAAAATGCTGGCCATGTACGGCAAACCACTGCTCCCCAAGATGCACCACACCAACCCCATCTCCGTGCTGGAGCGGGACTACCTCCGGTTCCAGGCGATGGGGATGGTGGCCTCACAGCTTGCCAGGTACAACCCACCACTGCGGAGGGAGGTGGTGGCGTACGTGCTCGACGTGGAATCGTACATGTTCAGCCTGCGCCGGAGCAAGGCCAACTTCTACCGGATCACCTTGCTCTTCTCTGGCGGCGTCGCCGTGGGCAAATGGTTCGACGGCATCTGCAAGTGGAAGAACCCAATGACGACGATTTTGGTGCACGTGGTGTTCCTGAAGCTGGTGTGCTGCCCGGAATTGATCTTACCCGTCGTGTTCCTGTGCATGATTATTATGGGGGCGTGGAACTACTTCAGGCGGACACGTGGAGCTCCACACATAGACACGATGCTGTCACGCGTGGAGCTCGCGCACCCGAACGAGCTGGACGAGGAGTTCGGTGGACTGCAGCCACCGCACATAGATGCAATGTTCCGGTGGTACAATGATGTGGCGTACCATGACGAACTGGACGAGGAATTCGACACGTTCCCGACATCCAAGCCAGACGACATCGTGAGGCTGAGGTATGAGCGGCTGCGGAGCCTCTGTGGGATGGTGCAGACGGTTGTCGGCGACCTGGCTGCGCAGGGGGAGCGCGTGGAGTCACTGCTCCACTGGCACGACCCCAGGTTGACGCCCGTCTTCATTGCATTATCGCTGGTGATGCCCGTCGTACTGTACTTGACTCCATTCCGGTTGTTGACCATGGCGGTGGGGTTGTACTTCCTCCGGCCGCCGCGGTTCCGAGGCAGGACCAACCTGCTCCTCAACTTGTACAGTCGTCTGCCTTCCAAGGACGACGTGATTCTATAAGGGGTTTTGTTTCCTGCAATGAGCGTGATGCTATAAGGTTGATCCGTTGATGCATGCAACATGCAGGAGTTATTCTCTTTCTTTCTTCGTTTTCGTTGACTGTATATCTGGCCTTTTTTATATTTGACTTTTCCGGATTCCATAGGACATTACTATTCACTTCGTTGTACTAAGATGCTGAAATTGTGTTGATCTCAAACATTATCCTAAAATGCATTCCTCTTTGTCGAGCAATTTTGAATGACAAACATTGCTTCTCATGTCAGAAGAAAATGATAGTTAATTATTTCAGTTTATTCATTTGCCAAAATGACCCACAAGAATAGGTTAGATGAATGTTCACCTTTCGTTTTAGTGTTTCAAAATGTTATATCATTCACTGAAAATGTTGTAGTATACGAACAGAATTGTTCACATAGTTTGTGCTTAATGATTTTCAAGATAATAAATACTACGTAGTCAGACCCTGTTGCCGTAGTTGCCAGGCGCTCTGCTCCGCTCGCTGATGTTGTATTTCCTTGTCGTATATGCTCCGCTCGCTGCTTTGCTGTCTAGCAATTCTTTGGTGGGTCACTAGGTCTCAGTCGACTAAGACTTAACCGAGTCTCAGTCAAGTGACATAATATGCAAGAAAAAAAAATAGAAAGATAATTTTGCACATATCTGAACGTAAGATCTCATGAATATAGCATTGACTGAGACATAATCAAGTTTCAGTCGACTGAAATTTAGCAAAACTGTTGTTTCGTTGTAGCTGTTGATGTGATCCAAATTTTGGGCAGCAGCTGATGCTGATGGAGACTATCACCCAATACAAGGTGTGTAGGCGAGGTGAGCTTCTAGCTCATGGCAAGCGATATACAGACAGACGCTCCCACAAAACCCTCGAATTAATGGGCCAGGCCAATTAAGGCTACAAGCCGATTTTTATACCATGCTCTTAGCCATTTTTCTCCACCAGGGCTATATCTTGGAAAATCCTATTCGCCGCTCGCTGCGGCGAACTGTCGAGCGATCGTACAGAGCAGCTCAGCAAGCGACAGACATGGGCCGGCCCACTTATACATAGTGCATCCAGCCGGTTTTGGGAACCTTCTAGAAGGTTCCCTGAACCTGGTTTTTTCCTGTATCTTTTTTCTAGTTCTTTATGGCTTTATATTATTTTTTTTATTTCATTTTTTCCTTTTCTGTTTCTTTTCTTTTTTCGTTTCTGTTTCTTTTCTTTATTTTTTTTCAAAATTTCACAACTTTGCAAAATTTGTTCGCCAATTTAAGAAAAATGTTTGTTTTTTCAATTATTGTTCGTGAGTTTCAGTAAATGTTCCTATTTCAAAATTGTCCATGTTTTCAAAATTGTTTTGCATTCAGAAATGTTTAGGAATTTCAACAGGTGTTCCAGCTTTCCAAATTTGTTCACAAATTTTATAAAATGTTCATGTTTTCAAATTTCGTTCACAAATTAAAAAAATGTTTGTAATTCCATAAATTTGTTTGGGAGATTGAAAAAAATGTTCCCGTTCCAAAATTTGTTGGAAATTTCAAAAAATGTTCATATTTACAAGTTTTGTTCGGAGTTCCAAAAAATAGTCAGTTTCCAAAATTGTTTGCAAATTTAAAAAATGTTTGTTTTTCCGAATTTTGTTCTAGTGTTTCAAAAAATGTTCGCGTGCAAAAGTTGTTTGTATTTCCAAGTTTTGTTTTGAGATTTTGAAAAATTGTTCCTGTTCAGTTTTTTTGGTTGTTTAAAAAATGTTTCGGTTCTAAAAAATACGTTCCCGTATCCAAAATTCGTTTGTGTGTTGAAAAATGTTTGAGTTTTCTCTAAATTTGTAAAAAAAAAACTAATAATGTTCGTGTTTGATAAAACATACACGTTTTGTTTTTGAAAAAAAAATGTGTTCGAATTTTCAAAAAAAATTCGGATAGGCGTTTGACTTTTCTTAATGTTTTGCAATGTTCTGTGATCAGGAAAGCTAGCTAGCTCAACTGGTTTGAGTCATATGCTCGTAAGCAGCGGATCTAGCATTTGATTCTTGGCATCACATCTTTTTTTATTCCAGCGTGATCTACTGTTTGCGAGAGAGCGTCAAATAGGAGCTCCCCTATATGACAAGCTATCAGCTCTGCACGAGGCTAGTAGGACGATCCAATACTTTAGTTCCACTAAACTGTTTTGGGAAGCTACATGTCGACTTATCTTAATACTTGATGTACAACTTTTTTTGTATGCATGCGCAATATTTTTTTATACACATTGAACATTTTTCCTATACATGAAAAATATTTTTTTCAAATTCATGGTTGAAACTTTCTTGAGTACATGCAAAATATTTTCCAATACACCTTGTGCTTTTTTAAAATGGTACAACACATTTTTGTTCAAACTACGTGAACATTATTTTTACATTGCGCAAATATTTTTAAAAATGTTACGAACTTTTTTTAGTGGCACATAATAAATTTTTAGACAATTATAGATGACATGATTTTTTCTTTAATTGTCACGAGCATGTTTGTCGTGGTACAGAATTTCTAAAAACAATTATGAACAGTGTTTACATTGTATATTTCGAATGTGACAAATATTTTAATAGTATGAAATGTTTTCTAAAAATTCTACAAACGTTGATTTTCGTTGTGTAAATATTTTGGAACATACCACCTGCAATTGTTTGAAACACATGAACATTTTATAAATATCAGGAATACTTATAAGATGTCAGAACATTTATTTGAAATCTATGAACATTTTCCAAAATGCAAAACATTTTGTTTTTAAACTGCATTATTATTTTTATATGCATGAACCCATTTAAAAATTAAACTAAATTAATCTCTGGAGTATATGTATTTGAAATATTTAGATAACATGAACAAAACTAAAAAGGAGAACAAAACAAAATGAAAACCAACAAATGAACCAAGCGATAGGTCTATACTGGGCCAACCAACTAGATGCTGCCAGACAAGTGCACGCTCTGTCTCATAGGTGCAGATATGTCTCGCTTCACGCGAGATGAGAGGAAGTCTAGCCGAAGGGGCAGGGCGAGTTCGGCTGGTCCAGCTACTTCTTGCAATTCCTCATCCAGTGTCATTTAGCCTTGAGGTAGAAACATTCTGTCTTAGTAATAGCTCTGCCCTTGTTCCTTTTCTGGGACACGGACGAACTGGCACCATTATTACATTTCTTTTTGGACTTGCCTTTCTTTTTGAATATGTCTGTCTTGTTCACCAATAACACTTGATTAGTATTCTTCTGGATTTCCACCTCAGTTGTCTTGACCATAGCGAACAACTCATCTGTAGTCTTGTTCGTTCCCATCATGTTGTAATGCATGATAAACTTGTTGTAAGAGGGGGGGGGGGTGTTAAAACAACAACTATGTCAGTTTTTCTCGCAAAAAAAAACTATGTCAGTTCAAAGTGTCGCTGGAATACCAAATTTCAGAGCAGCATGTATATCACAATAGCCCGCCAAATTAATAATATGCTCACTGACCGAAGATCCTTCGGGCATCTTGACGGTGTCTTGGATTATGGGGTGCTCACCACGTCGGCCTGCCATGCATGGGCCGGACTAAGGACCCACCAACAACCAAAGAATGGGCCACGCAAGCTGTGGCCCTTGGCGTACTCAAGATGGAACCCTTCGAAGACTTGGCGTATACTTCAAGGCATAGTAAATTGATCTGCATGTTTATCCCTAGATGTAGCCCACGTACTTGTAATCTTAGATACCCTCGGTGCCTATATAAGCTGAGGGGTTTAGTCTGTAGAGGCAGGTCAGAACTCACTCATACGATCTCGCGGCAGATTATAATGTACTTTGTATCCCATCACAATCAATATAACAATAGCAGGACGTAGGCTTTTATCTCTTCGAGAGGGCCCGGACCTGAGTAAAACCCATGTCTTTCTCTATGTCCTATTACCATCTAGCCAAGATTTTTGGTCATTATTTCACTTTATGACGCAATTATAATGCATTTTCTTTCTTAATTTGCAAGATTTACATGGAGGGAGAGATTACCGGTAGCTCGAATTATGGACCTAAAAGAGCTACAACAGAGATATCTATTCCACGGACCTCCAAATGACCTGAAACTTCACGAAGTTTTTTTATTGAATATATCAAAAATACAGGAACCAAGAAATACCAGAGGGGGGTCACCTACTTCTCACAAGGCAACAAGGCACGACCACCACCTAAGCGCGCCCTGATGCCTTGTGTGGCCCACAACAAGCCTCGGATACCTATCTTCTGCTATATGAAGGGTTTTGACCTAGAAAATTATAAGAGGACGACATTCGGGACGAAGCGCCACCGTCTCGAGGCAGAACCTGGGCAGGAGCACTTTTGCTCTCAAGCGGAGCGATTCCACTGGGGACACTTCTTTCTGGAAGGGGGAAATCGAAGCCATCGACATCACCAACAACCCTCTCATCGCGGGAGGAACAATCTTCATCAACATCTTCACCAGCACCATCTCCACTCAAATCCTAGTTCATCTCTTGTATTCAATCTTTGTCTCAAAATCTCAGATTGGTACCTGTGGGTTGCTAGTAGTGCTGATTACATCTTGTAGTTGATGCTAGTTGCTTTATTTGGTGGAAGATAATATGTTCAGATCCTTAAGCATATTCAATACCCCTTTGATCTTGAACATGAATATGATATGTGAGTAGTTACTTTGGTTCTTGAGGACATGGGAGAAGTCTTGTTATAAGTAATCATGTGAAGTTGGTATTCGTCCGATATTTTGATGATATGTATGTTGCCTGTCCTCTAGTGGTGTCGTGTGAAAATCGACTACATGACACTTCACCATATTTGGGCCTAGGGGAAGGCATTGGCAAGTAATAAGTAGATGGTGGGTTGCGAGAGTGACAGAAACTTCAATCCTAATTTATGCGTTATTTCATAAGGGGCTGATTTGGATCCATATGTTTCATGCTATGGTTAGATTTATCTTAATTCTTCTTGGATAGTTGCGGATACTCGATGGGGGTAATCATACGTGGGTTGCTTGTTCAAGTAAGAACAACACTGCAGCACCGGTCCACCCACATATAAATTATCGAAATAGCGAACACGAATCAACTAAACACGATGAACCTGACTAGACGAGAATTCTCATGTATCCTTGAGAACACTTTTCTTGATATAAGAGAACTTACCATGTTTTCCTTTGCTATAAACAGTATTGGGCCACGTTGGCGCACCTTTGTTACTATTGTTAATTGTTACTTGTTACGAATTATCGTACCACAAAACTATCTATTACCATTACTTCCAGTATTTGAAGCGAATACCTTGCCGAAAACCGCTTACCATTTCCTTCCGCTCCCTTATTGGGTTCGACACTCTTACTTATCGAAATGACTACGATTGATCCCCTGTACTTGTGCGTCATCAAGACTCTTTTCTTGCGTCGTTGCCGTGGAGTGAAGCGCCTTTGGTGAGTGAAATTTGGTAATGAAACATTTATATTACGTGAGGAAATTTACTGTCACTTGTCAATATGAAAAATAATCCTTTTAGAGGCTTGTTTGGGTTATCTTCACTCGACCGGAAGCAATAAGAGTTGCTCCTTAACCATCTGAACTTTGCAAGGTTCAGGTGTGTGCGTGCGTGCGTGCGTGTGCGTGTGTCCACCTGTCGATCCCGTACATGATCCAACAGCGCGTTGATCAATCCATCAGTGAGGTACGATTACAAAGGGTTCTATCTAGGTTTCATGGGATTTTTTGCTCTAAATATCAATCATCTCAATATTGTTTTATTTCAAATAAAATTTTGATGAGGTAACTCGATCTCTTTTAAATCCAAGCTATCAATGACAGCACTAAATATGTCTGTCCATCAGCAGAAAATTAGGTGTACTCTGCACCATGGAAAACAAACAAGATCCATATAAAATCCTAGTCTTAAGTGCAAGTGAAATTTTACAAAAAAATGCTAATTTTAGAACAATTGTAAGACAAGGATCCATATAAAATCCTTGTCTTAAGTGCAAGTGAAAATGGTAAGGCTGCTAAATTTATCCCCATGATGATAGCCCCAGATCACCAATCGTAAGACATCCAATGCCAAATGAAGTCCAACACACCACATATTCGCACCTACCTGATTTAAAAAAAAAATCAAATATTGAAGGAACAAATGGCTGCAATTTCGAGTAGTTGAGAATGTTCAGCTGCAAAACAGAAGCCATATTCAATCACCTACTTTGGAATTCAATACCGAATGTCAGACGCACATGATACATCAAGTTGATCTCTAAAAACAATTGTAAAGTAACACTAGTAGAATTTTATTCAGCGAATGCTTCAAGCCTCATCTTGGCACAAGCTTTGTGATGGTTATGCCATTTGATGACGCCCCTTTTGGATTATCACTGTATGCATTCAATCCTTCACAGAAGGCTGGCACGGAAACAGAAGGGAGACGAGCATTGTGGCTGCTAAGCATGGCATTCACTGATGACATTGTCGGCCTATTCTCAGGTCTGTTCTGCACACACAGCAGCCCGATTTGGAAACACTTCAGCACCTGGTCCACGTGAGAAGGATGGTCGGTAAGGGATGGATCGATCAACTCTATGATACTTCCCCTAGTCCAGTGCTCCCATACCTGCACCAAATTGGTAAATTGTTCAGATCTTATAATGGGGATTCAGCTATGTGCACCGAATTTACTAGCATTGGTTCTTAAGTACTTACAAGATTTACAAGATAAACATATTTCTCGGAGTGGCAGGAGCCATTGTTTCTTCTTCCTGTGACAATCTCTAAAACCAAAAGACCAAAGCTGAATGTGTCCGACTTCATTGAGAACTGACCATGCACGGCATATTCAGGAGACATGTATCCGCTGCAAGAAGAAGATAGCTGTTATTATAACTTCTACTTTGATGCCTTTAACTATGAAATTATGACACTTCTTACTATGTCCCGGCGATACGGCTTGTGACATCTTTTGATTGATTCCCTCCAAATATCTTTGCTAAGCCAAAATCAGAAATCTTAGGGTTGTAATCAAAGTCCAACAAAACGTTGCTTGGTTTCAGGTCCTGGTGAACTATCTTCACTGGAGAATCTTCGTGGAGATATTGTAACCCCTTAGCAACTCCACTGATAATCTTGAACCTCCTTCCCCAATCTAGGTCTTTGCGTTTCTCAGAATCTGCATTCAAACAAGAAGTATCAGCATTGCAATGAAAATATGGTGGCATTTTGTACCACTCCTATTGAAGCTTGGCCACGGTGAAAATATGGTGGCATTTGTACCACTCCTATTGAAGCTTGGCTACTCCTATCAAAATTTTCACTCTTATAGTGAAAATTTGGTGGCATTTGTACTACTTCTATTTAAGCTTGGCGGCAGTGAAAAATTTCTTTCTGAGAAATCAATAGTGAAGAAGTAATACCAAAAAGAATGGTATCAAGGCTTCTGTTTGGCATAAATTCATAACAAGTATTTTCTCTTGAGCTTCCAAACAACCGCGATGAGGCTCACAAGATTCCTGTGGCGAAGCTTAGCAACCAGGACAAGTTCACTTTTCAGCTCCCCTATTCCTTGTCTAGAACTCTTACATAGCCTTTTCACTGCTATTTGTTTACCGTCAGGTAGGACTCCCTATGCAAGACAGGATACATACTCATTAGTAAATATATATAAAGTTGATAAATTGTACATATGGCATGGTTTGTACCTTGTGAACCATCCCAAAACCTCCTTTGCGAAGCATATTTCCTTGGCCGAAGTCATTTGTAGCAACTCTTAGTGTTGACAGATCAAGAAGAAGTGAATCGATGCTTTGAATATCACCCAGCAGATCATTGTACCCGAAGTCAGTCGGTGTGCCTCCAGCAGTCTTGGATATCCGAAAAGTTCTGACTCTGAGGCACGCCGGGGATAGGAAGAACAACATAATTGCAAGGATTACCAAAACTGCAGCAACTCCACCAACAAGTGAGCCAATTATCTTTGTTTCCCCCCTCTGTTGATCTGGTAGCTCAGATGCTGCAAGCCTGAGGAGGAGTGTGCCTCCCATGTATGTTTTTCGGTTAACCAGGTCACCATACCAAACAAGGCACACAGTGTCATTGTAATTGTAAGCAGTGCAATTGCAACTATTCAAACAAGCCAGCTCACATTCCTGGGAACTTGAAGGAGACCATGAGCGTTGAGCGTCATCAGGTAGCAACACATCTTCCATGACATAAAACTTATCAGACTGAGTCGGTGCAGAAGTCGAGTTGGTCTGGCACTGCAATGGTGTGTTCCTCTTGCACCCGCCACTATAATCCTGAAGGTCCCAGTCACTCAGAACCTTCGGGCTGAACCCCTTGACACAGTTGCAGTACGGCAGGGGATCGTCACTGCAGGTGCTGTATGCCCCACAGAGCGCATACACTTCGTACTGCGTCCCTGGCAGGACAAGGATCAAGTTCCAGTGCTGTAAGTCAACACATCTTCCTTGACACAGCTTGAACTGTCCGCCCACGTCAATGATGACCCGCGAGACTACCGTATCATCCTTCACCGAGTAGTACAAGTAGCTTTTTGTGGCGTCGTTGACGAACTGGAAGTCGTACATGTGATGGTCCGACCAGTACTCTGACAAAGAGTCGAAGTTTTTCCTGTTCCAAGGGCCACTGCTCCAGTAATTTACAGATTCATTCCACCGAATTAACAACTATGCCGCCCCGTTGGGGACCATGGAAGTTTCTAGAGAGAACAACTCCCACCCAGGAGATGGGTCCGCGCTGTTTTTCCAAGGAACAAGCTTCTGGCCCACACCTGTGGTTTTGTTCAGCCTGAGCTTGGACCCTGGAAGCAAGGTGTTTGTGGGATGCTCTATGCTTTGCCAATAAGTATCGATGGATTAGAGGCATCGATGAGCTCGAGGCTACCGTTGTCCCTTATGACGGCCATGGTTGAGTTGGAAGCTATACTAACATGGACTTCGCTAGAGAGCGCCGCTGCGCTGGTTCGTGGTTTCGGAGCGCACCCTCCCGCACGCGCACGCGCACGCTTCACAACCAGCGCCCTTTTTACCCGCCCATGCAGCAGCTAGCCACCACGTACCTGTGCATGGCAAGGTAGTTGGTGCGTAGCACGTCGCGTGTGCTAGCTTGCTGTTCTCCGCGCGCGTTAAGCATCTTAGCGGTGGACCTCTTCCAAATGCTATAGCGGAGTTATAGCGCGCTATTTAAAATGTTTGTTCATTTGTTTGGACCAAAATCCCTTAGCGCAAGACCTTTTGTAAACGCTATAGCGTGTTATAGCGGAGCTATAGCGGGCTATTTGAAACAGTGATATGATATATACCCTCTTGCACGCGTGTGACTGCTCGTGTCGCCTAGTTCGTTGCGTCGCCGCATGTCGCCAATCCCTGCTTCATCCGCATGCATTATCTCACCGGCCAATCCGTCTGCATGCCGCCTAGTGTATTGTTCATTGTCCGAAAACCATCAAAAACCAGGTCGACCGATCTTACGACCTAGCGCCACCTCACCAGTCGATCTATTTGCATGCCGCCTAACGTACCGCTCATTGGTACTGTTGACCAAGAGCCAGGCCGACCGATCTTACGGCCCCGACGCCACACTGCATCCGTTGTGCCCCTCTCCTTCGGGGCGTGTGCTGAATAACATCCCTGGCGACCTCTTCTATGATGATCACTACCACAGTCGATTCGTGCCTCTTGCCACGACCACCACTATTACCTCGAAATGATAGGGGAGCCACATCCCCGAAACCAAGGCATCACTCTGTTTCATACAGCGTCGTCGTGTGACCCTAGTTGTGGACACTCACTGCGAGCAACTCCTGCTCATCGACATATAGAAAAGGCTAAGTTCACTTTGATGGGGCTATTGGAGGCAAAACAAGGACGAGAAACTTTGAGATCGATATACACTCGAGTAGCGCACAAAAAAGGTGAGCAACTTTGGGGTGTTTTTATGCAACTCATGTCTGTTTTCCAACATTATATCTAGATATTTCAATGATTTTTACGGGCAACTCATACGAAAACTATAAACAACTTGTGTAGGTTTGCGTATAGTGGTTTGATCGTCCCCTATGAAATTTCTCATCGTTCAACTTGTCATCTGCTCCCGACAACAACTCATCCTCACACTGTGGGCAACTCCTGCTCATCGACATATGGAAAAACCTATGTTCACTTTGATAGGGCTATTGGGGGCAAAACGAGAACAAGAAACTTTGAGATGGTTATGCACTTGAGTAGCGCACAAAAAAGGTCAACAACCTTTGGGGTGTTTTTATGCAACTCCTGTGCGTTCATCAGGCAACTCATGCGTGTTTTCCATCATTATATCTGGATATTTGAATGATTTTTGCAGGCAACTCGTGCGAAAACTATGAACAACTTGCGTCATTATGAGAAATTCCTGCTCATCGACATGTGGAAAACTGATAGGGCTATTGGAGGCAAAACAAGGACAAGAAACGTTGAGATCGTTATGCACTAGAGTAGCACATGAAAAAGGTCAGCAACTTTTGTGGTGTTTTTATGCAACTTCAATGCGTTCATCAGTCAACTCATGTGTGTTTGTCATCATTATATCTGTAAATTTCAATGATTTTTGTAGGCAACTCGTGCGGAAACAATGAAAAACTTGTGTAGGTTTGTGTATAACGGTTTGATCGTCCCCTATGAAATTTCTCATCGTCCCCAATGAAACTTGTCATCTGCCCACGACAGCAACTCATCCTCACAATTTGAGCAACTCCTGCTCATCGACATATGGAAAAACCTAAGTTCACTTTGGTAGGGCTATTAGAGGCAAAACAAGGACAAGAAACTTTGAGATCATTGTGCACCCAAGGACAAGAAACTTCGAGATCGTTAGGCACTCGAGTAGGACACAAAAAAGGTCAGCAACTTTTTGGGTGTTTTATGCAACTCCTATGCGTTGATCAGGCAACTCATGTGTGTTTTTCGTCATTATATCTGGAGATTTGAATGATTTTTGCGAGCAACTTGTGCGAAAATTATGAACAACTTGCATCGCCCCCTATGCAACTCATCTATCCCCCCCCCCTAAACAACTCATCCTCACACTGTGAACAACTCCTGCTCATCGACATATGGAAAACCTGAGAGGGCTATTGGAGGCAAAAAAAAGGTCAATAAACTTTGAGATAGTTATGCACTCGAGTAGCACACGAAAAAGGTCAGCAACTTTTGTGGTAGTGTTTTATGCAACTCTAGTGCGTTCATGAGTCAACTCATGTCTGTAGATTTCAATGATTTTTGTGGGCAACTCTTGCCAAAGCTATGAACAACTTGCATAGGTTCGTGTTTAACTGTTTGATCGCCCCTATGAAACTTATCATCGCCCCTACGCCCCGCCCCCTACGCAACTTCTCATCCCCCTCCCCCCGTGGCTATCCCAACTCATCCTCATACTGAGCAACTCATGCACATCCTATGAGCAACTCCTATATTCGTCAACCTCTCGCCACCTCTCCTCTCCAACCCCACTCATCACATGCACGATAATTGAAAAAATAAAAAATAAGTGAAAGAACTCTAACATTACTACTTTAGGTAGAAAAGTGGCAAAACATCATATCACAAAAAAGATTTAAAAAAATGCCAACTTCTGATCCCCCCTAGCAACTCAATCTCACACTGTGAGCAACTACTACTCATCTTCTATGTATGCAACTATACATATCTACATAGAGCGACTGTTCTAGCAAAATCAAACGTAACTCCCTAACAAAAAATCTAAGCAACTGTATTACGAAAAACACAATGCAAATCGTTCTAAAAAAACTAAGCAACTGTCATAGCAAACCAAGCAATTGTCTTAGCAACTCCAAGCAACCGCGTTACCAAAAACACAATGCAAAACCACCCTAGCAAAACCAAGCAACTGTCCTAACCAAACTAAGCAATTGAATTACGATACGATGCAACTCTTCTACAAATCTAAATGACTGCTTTAGGCAACTGTATGGTTGATTGTGGGCAACTATGACACCTGAAAAAGGGATAATGAACATACATATGTTCATTTTGGAGGGTTCAAAGATAAATTTAATCCCTTAAAAACACTTCACAGTTTTAGTTACGCCCCCACTCCACCCTGCTCCCCCTCTATGATTATTCGCCAAGTATTTACTATCATACCAAGGGATCCCACCCCGAGGAGATAAATTCTTGACGCATCTCTATGACACAAACTTGAAAGGTATCTAAGACCTTTATATATTAGCCAAATTATGGTCTTGATAATGTTTCTGTTCATGAGGATTGGCTAACTGGATACATGGTAGACAACTGTATGGTTGATTGTGGGCAACTTGATACATGGTTTTAGACAACTGTACGGTTGATTGTGGGCAACTGGATGCATGGTTTTAGGCAACATTGTGGTTGATTGTAGGCAACATTTTAGTACGAACTCTTGAATAGATCGAACGGAAAGAATAACTTTAAGGTGGTTTCGTACCCTACAAACAATTTCTTCTTATGCTCTCCGCTAGATAAGAACTTTGGAGTGATTCTTCATCGCACGTTGAGGGATGGTTATATGATCTAATTAGATTAGCATTGTTGAGAGATTGCACTAGAGAATGTAAGGACACTAGGCCTCATTTTCAAGCATTGCAATACCGTTTGTGCTCTATTTTATCAATTGCTACCTTGCTGTTTTTTATTGTTCCTATTACAAAACTCGATATCTACCATCATTACTACGCTTGTATCACCATCTCTTCGCCGAACTTGTGCACCTATACAAATTACCATTGTATTTGGTGTGTTGGGGACACAAGAGACTCTTTGTTATTTGGTTGCAGGGTTGCTTGAGAGAGACCATCTTCATCATGCACCTCCCACGGATTGATAAACCTTAGGTCATCCACTTGAGGGAAAATTGCTACTGTCCTACAAAACTCTGCGCTTGGAGGCCCAACACGAGTCTACAAGAATAAAGTTGCGTAGTAGACATCACACACCGCTCCCTCTCTATGACCATTCGCCTAGTATTTATGATCATACCAACGGATCCAACCCCGAGGAGATAAAATTCTTGATACATCTCTACAACACAATCTTAATTGAAAGGTATCTAAAACCTTCACATATAAGCCAGATTATGGTCTTGGTAATGGTTTTGTTCATGAGGATTGGGCAACTGGATACGTGGTTCTAGGCAACTGTATAGTTGATTGTGCGCAACTATGACACCTGAAAAGGGGATAAAGAACATACACATGTTTGCTTTTTAGGGTTCACAGATAAACTTAATCTCATAAAAAAAACTTCATGGTTTTAGTTATGTCCCCATGACCAGCTCCACCCCGCCACCCTCTATGATCATTCGCCAAGTGTTTACCATCATACCAAGGGATCCCACCCGAAGGGAAGAAATTGTTGACACACCATTGCAACACAAACTTAATTAAGAGATATCTAAAATCTTTAGATGTTGGCCAGATCGTGGTCTTGGTAATGTTTCTGTTAATACGATTGGGCAATGGGATACATGGTTTTAGGCAACTGTATGATTAATTATGGGCAACTATGTTATGTTTCATGTATTGTGCATACAAAAAGGGATGCAAACTATGTAGGGCAACTATGGTATCTTTTCCTGTGTGATAGTTTTTCTAAAATCACACGATGTTCTACGTATTCATCAACGCAGCCGACGACTACAGGCAAAAATAAATGGAAGACATATGTGGCTATGTGCAGGATTCAAATGAAATTCTTAACTAACATATGCAACCAAGAATAGCAGGGCCAAAAAGAACATCTGACGATACCGCCACACAAATTAATCACCTGGTTGGCTAAGAGATATCTTCCATTCGAATGAGCAGGTCACTGGTCGAGCATTGAAAAAAAAAATAGCTAGAATGCCTACAACAAGACAAGGACTAATGGTACCTACCGGCTTACCAGCTCCAAACTCTTACATGGGTTCGAATCGCCTGATTAAGTTGGGCACGACTCACCACGGGGGCTCGATTCGACTCCATTGCTCCATCTACACTCTAGGTACAACCAACGCAAGTTCAGAACCTTTATTAGGAAAATACTATTATTCCTATTAATATTGATTATACGAAGTTCACTCTAGCACTGCATATATCTTGTGCAAACTAATTCCAGAATATATACTATTAATATTGATCATATATACACATTTAGTACACTAGTAGTTACATCAGCAATCTGAATGTGTCCTTGGCTCGAAAATAAAAATATTGGTGGAGAGCAAGGCAGGTAATCTAATTTTCACTCTCAACTCGTGCTAGATGCAGCTAGGCCAAAGGGAGGAATTCGGATATAGCTAGTTTCAAAATTGCAACAGCTACATATCTACATCATCAGCTACATCTCTACTTTCAAGAAAATGACTAATGGTGCCTACCTTCTAACCAGCTAAAAGGAGTCTTCCACTGCTCACCTGGACCTCGACTCCTTTGCTCAACAGGAGCAACTAGTTGCAAACAGTTCCCTGACAGTAAGAATCGGTTCGGGAATGACACAAAATAAAGATGATAGACCGAAGATAATTGGAAGAAGGCCCTATCATTTCCATAAAAATTAAAGCAAGTTTCCTTGTAATTATAGGCAACCATGTTAAAAACTGGAGCAACTATTTGCATGTAGTTCCATGATAGTAGGCATCAGTTTGTAGAGTAACAAATGAAAAGGGTAAACAGCAGATCACTGAATATAAAGCCCCCATGAATTCAGTAAAACTAAGCACTTTTAGTTGAAAATCGCAGGTGAACTCATGCTTTGAAGCAACAAATTGCACAAAAAATGAGTTTATGACAGTAAAATCAGTTGTATCTCATGCAAAACCAACACCAAAACCCCCTGACTTGCATGGAGCACATTCATTTCATTTTATAAACAAAAAGAAAAACAGTGGCAGTCTGATTCTATATATAGGAAAAATCCACTTATCCTGAATCTAGCCCATCAATCATCTCACAAAAAAATTCACCTATCTGCTACCTTAACTAAGAAGAGAGGCAAAAGAAAACTACACCTATACATGGATTTGCCATGATTGATTTTGGGCAACCCTTTGCTGATGTGGAGCAACTACAACACCCCTTGATCTCTTCATCCCTCCCCTGAGCCACCTTGTTCTCTTCCTCCTTCCCCTGAGCCACAAGAAGCTGCGAGCTGCGACGTTGCCATCCAGCAGTTGGGCAAAAACAACGTCGTCTCAGCCGACGAGCCCCACCCAACTCACCAACTTTCTGCCTTGCCGCCGTCGACCAGTTTGTTGTCCACTTAACCCAGTTGCGATCGCTAGTGAGTAAGTAGTTCGATTGCACAGAAAAAGAAAAAGTCATTCGATGGCACAGAAAACATTGTTAGCCTCATACAATAATGCATGAAAAATAAAACATAGAAAATCCATTATTGCATCAGCTTTGCATAAATAAATAAAACTACAAGCATCAACTCAAACCACAACTCTGTGTACTATGTCTTCAATTTTGAGCAACTCTTATGCTACCATGCAATAACTGCTATACCATTTCCGGGATTTGCAAAACTTATGCACACATTCTAACAAACATCTTATTTAGGGCCAATGGAACATATATCAACATGACATTGTGCTTGTTCCATCTAGACATCTTAAAAGTCGCTCTTCAATTTCAATCAGACAGTGTGTTGACTGTTGACCGTGTACAATGAGACATGAAAAGACCCTGCAGTGTTTTCAAAAGAAACGTTACCTTGGGTTCTTGAGTTCCACCATCTTTATTCCATGGCTATGGCCATGTCCGATTTACTCCTTTTGCACTCACCATGAAGGTTACCCCCCTGCCACAAAAAGGAAAAAAAATGATGAAATAATCTTCATGAACGCTGATGGTTTTTTGCTCGAAGTATATCCATGGATACCTCAGGATGTTGTAATCGGCCGACACATGTGCCTCTGTCCGCTTCCAGTTTGCTAAATTCCCGTTATGTCCTACAAACATCATGGGCAACGAAACGCGTTAGCTTGCGCTAAGTTGGCTTAAAACACTGACGACAAAAGACATGTTGATGCATCACCTCCATCAACTATACTGCACAACTACTATTGCTTTCGCCACACAAACACCCTGAAAACCGGTGCACAACTAGGAATGCTTTTCGAGCCAACTAAAGCAGTTGTGCTGGAAAATTCCTACTGCTTCGCCAACAAACTCCACAAACTATTCTCCAACAGCAGCTCTATTTCTAGTTGATGATGTTAAACCAACAAGCCAACCCATTGCCGTGCATCTGCTACTGCCCTCTCTCTGCTTTTCAGGAGAAGTACGCACTCGCCTCAGTCGCAAATCATGATAAGCCATTCGGTCATCGCCATTCTCCTCAGAAAATCTAGTCGGTCGTTGCCCCATAAATCGCACAAATACCCAGGTGAAAATGATGATCTACTTATTGCGAACTCTGAATCAGGAGGTCGTCGCCGTTCTCATCGTCTCCACCCCGCCCTCTCTCCCTTACTCCCGTCGGCTTACCCTCCCCATCCCACCTCCCCCTTCTCAACCCCCAACTCTCAACTCCCTTCCCTACCCATCCGAGACGAAAAACCGGCGTGAATCGCCATGGGCTCCCATGTAGAAGCTCTTGTCGACCCCCGCTACAGCCAAAATCATAGGACAAAATAGCAGAGCAGGTTGTGGGGGCTTACCGGTGGAGAGCTCCACCTTCACCTCGCCGTGCTTGAGCCCGCGGTCGCCGGTCGTCTACCCCGACCGCTCCGCCCGTTGATTCCGAAAAGAACTGGGCGGGTTGGTTGGGGACTTTGGTGCGGGGTAGGATAGACCTGCCGCTGGTGTGCGTGGCTGGTGAGCGCTGGTGTGGTCGGAAAAGTGCAGAAAAGTGCAGCTGCACTTTTCAGCATTTGGGAAATAAAATTATATAAAAAGAAAAGTTGTGTCGTGGAATTGTCACGGCAGATGTCCTCGAGCTAGGACTTAGTCGTGGAGCCATCGCAACTAGGAAGCTTGAAGGGGTTAAGTGGGACAAGGAACACGAGGGGTTATACTGGTTCGGCCCCTTACGGTAAAGGTAAAAGTCTATATCCAGTTTGAGGTGATATTGATTAGGGTTTCGATGACCAGGGAGATTAACTGCTATGCCTGGCTTTCGATCAGATCTTTCTTGTCCCTAAACCGCTGCCGGGTCGTCCCTTTATATAGGGAGGTCGACGCCCAGCAACTATCAGAGTCCCGGCCGGCTCATAAGAGTGTCCGGCTCGGACTCTCGACTATTCTTGCCTTACACTACAAGTTCCACCATAATAATGATTGTAACTACGGGCCTTAAGCCATATCCGGGTCTTAAGCCCATCTTTGGCCCACCGTCTTTAAGCTTGGCGCCGGGCTTCTGGCAATGATCATAGAGTAACCCGGCCCCTCCTGGCGGGTGACTCTAAGGTCTATATCCTCAACATTAGGCCCCAGATTGATTTGAGCCGACTCATGTCAATCTTCAATTCTTCGACAGAAAACCTTCGGCTTACCATTGTGTGAGAGCCATAACCCGGCGTGACGTCATCCTCTGGACTCCGGGTAATCCGCCGTGACGTCATCTTCCATTAAGCCCGTTTTTTACTCCACCAGATCCGCAACGGATCTTATCTTTTACTGCCATCCCGAAAATCGAGGCGTTTCGTGGGGAGATAACCACGCCGTAGTCTCCTCATTTCTCGCGCCCACTTTATGAGCTCGCCCTTATAAATAGGCCGGCCCGACGGGCCTTTCTCACTCTCATTCCTCTGTCGTCTCCTTCCTCTCACTGTTCCCGTGCTGCTCGAGCTCCGCCGCCGCCGCCGCCGCGCCCCCGGTCTTCGTCAACCTTGGCCGCTGCATCATCCTGACTCGGTCCAGACAAACGGCGGCGACCTCCGCATCTCTCCAGCACCGGTAAGTCCTTGCTCCCCCGTAGAATAGATCTGCAGTAGGGTTCGTCCATGTTCGTCCTCTGTTCTTCGTAGTTCATCGCGGGCCTCAGTAGATTTGATTTTTACTGCCTCTTTTTGATCTTAGACTTACCTAGAACCATTGCGGTGACTGTTTAGCACCCATTTTATATGCAAGCAACCCTCTTTTTACTGCATAAGAGCCTTGTTCAAGCCCAAGAACTTCTCCAGCGTCTGTTTCTAGGTCTAGAAACTTTTCTTTTTCCCGATCATTTTGATCCAAAATATTTACCGCAATGTGTGAAACTTGTTTTCACCATACTTAGTAAAAACTGCCCTCATTGAGTCATGGCGGTTTACATTTCCGGCTTAAAGAAGACACGCGCCGTAGAACCTTCCGACTTAACGGAGACCATGCACCATAGAATTTTCCGGCTCATCTGTGGTAAGGCCGTAGACAATCGAATTACTCTCGATACCTCAGGCGGCTTAAATAGCCCAGTGCACTTAGATATACGTCATTAGTCCCCTTCATAAGCCGCCACTTTAACATTGACCTGTAAATTTCCTCCGGCTTATAGTTAAACCGGACGTTTCCTTTTATCATAGGCTGCCGACTTTCACCATGCCTCCCAAAGCTCCTAAAGCCTCCATCACTTGCAATTGGATGAGGTCCAATGTCAATAACGAGACCCTAGCAGATTTTGTCAAGTCAGGCTATCTGCCCAAGAAGGACGTCATGTCCTACCGTGCCCCCGACCCATCAGAGGAGAGACCACAGCCAAGGGACGGGGAGGTGGTCATTTTTGCGGATCAGATGAGCCGGGGCTTCGCACCGCCCGGCTCAAAGTTTTTCAGAGACGTTCTGAATTTCTTCGATCTGCGGCCTCAGGACATAGGACCCAACTCAGTGTCCAATATCTGCAACTTCCAAGTGTTCTGCGAGGTTTACCTTGGAGAAGAACCCAGTCTGCTGCTCTTCAGAGAGCTTTTCTATTTAAACCGTCAGAACGAGTGCGCCAACGGGCCAAGTTTGGAGCTAGGCGGCATCTCCATCCAGCGGCGGAGGGACTGCCTTTTCCCTTACGCAGAGCCGCCGAGCCACCCCAAAGACTGGAATCTGACGTGGTTTTACTGCCAAGACACGTTGCCGGCTGATGAGAGTCCGCTGCCCGGCTTTCGCCCCTCGCGTCTGGAGCCGACTCACCCACTGTCAGACAAGCTGACTCAAGCGGAGCGCCAACCTCTGCTCCCCACCATCAACAAGATCAAGGCTCTCCTGGGCAATGGTCTGAACGGAATCGATCTTGTCCGGGTTTGGATATCGTGGCGGGTGATCCCATTGAGCCGCCGCCCCGGCTTAATGTGTGAGTACACGGGCCGAAAGGATGACCCCTAGAGACACAGCCGCAACGATCTTCCTGAAGATGTTGCAGAGGAGATGACCAAGGCTCTCTTGAACGAGAGCCTGGCAGACTGCGGAAGGACCGGGTTAGCCCCCTTCTACAAGGCCAACCCAGCCCCAGCGGTAAGCCGCTGATCTGAACATTTTATCTTCTTCTGTATATAACTTTCATCTGAATCGTTGTAAGAATCCATCATTGTATTTTTCAGGCTGATGACAAGTTCTGGCGGGTCAAATATGACCATGAGGCGGCCAAGAAGGCCAGAAAGGCGAAGAAAGCCGCCCCTCGCAAGAAAGGAAGTAGGCCTACTGCTTCAGAGCTGATGCAACTAAGCGACAGCTTCGAGTCAGAGGTAACCCCTGAGCCTGTAAGTCCTTGTTGTACTTGTTGTTTATTTCTGTCCGCCTTATCAATACTTGTTCATCAATAGGCCGACACCGGAGCAAGTAACCCGGTGGTTGAAGAGGTAACGCCATTTTCCTCCGACTCGGAGCCCTTGCCAAGGCTGAAAATCCGAAGGGTAACTCGGAAAGTAAGCTTTTCACATCCTTTAGCTTATTAGGACCCTCAATTTATTTTGAAGCGACAGGTGCATGAGAGCCGGCGGCACACCCGGACTGACAAAAGCACCGACCTCTCCTCCGGGTTACCTGACGCATCGAGGAAACGCCGGACCGAGGTGATCTCAAAATTGTACCCTTTTTATCCTTTGGCAGGTGTTATACGTCAACCGCTCAACTCTTCTGACTCAAATTATCAGGAAACTTCCCCCTCTTCTGGTGACTCTATGCAATCAAGCCTGCCGGCCTTCAAGACCGCGCCCGGGTAATGATAACCATCTCATGTTGTACTTTGTCTTTTCTTACACTGTTGTGCTTAACCTTTCTGTCTTTCCAGTGCCCAGGCCAAGCTCACCAAGAGGGCGAAGAAGTCCAAGCCGGTCGATGAGCCGGACTTGCCTGAGCCAGAGGCAGCCGCTCAAGAACCGCCAGCTGCCTCTGCTCCTGAGGCCGCTGCTCCAACCAACAAGCCCGCAATAGAAGCTTCTGTTAACCCGGAGGCTTCCAGCTCGGCTCAACCAGCAGACGACCCGGACGTGGTAATCACCCGGACGGAGTTTGTTGAGCCGGGGAGACCTACCGCGCTGGCCAAGTGCTCCGCCAAAGGGGAGCTGCTAGAGTCCCGCCGGGTTAACTTGGACCTCACTGACTACTCCAATTTGAACATTGGAGAGATCGTCTCCGGCTTCGTCAGCTAAGTGCACAAGAGCCGGGACGCAGAGATTGCCATGGTGAACCAGATCCAGCAGAAATCTGAGGTATTATTCTTCTGTCCTCTTACTTACTGCATAGTTACCTTTACCATGCCAGCCCCCAAGTCGACGACTTATGCTTGAGTATGTTGTAGACTTAGGTTCCGGCTTACTCAATTGAATCGGCAATTTGTAGATAAAAACGTTCAATATGCATTAGCCCCCAAGTGCCAAGTGTCTTTGCTTGGAAAACACTTGGGACTTTAAATTTGTATAACAACTGTTCATGCCATAACCCGGAATTTTATGCAGGCTGCTGGCAAGAAGCTTGAGGCTGACCTCGCTGATCTCAAGAACCGGCTGAAGATGCAAGAGATGGAGACCCGGAAGGCAAATGCCAAATTTGTGTCCAGCATCGCCGCACAAGAGAAGCTGAAGACGGAGTTTGACGCTGAGCGGAAGGCGTGGGCCGAAGAAAAGGCCGCGTTGGTGAGCCGGGCTGAACAGGTGGAGAAGGCTCTCTCCGAGAAGACCGCCGAGCTCTCCGGCTTAAAGCGCCAAGTGTCCCAGATGGTGGCCGCAATCTTCGGTAAGTCGTCTCACCGGCTTTCATCAAGTTTAAAATTTTGATATCTCATAACTCATCCTTGTCGGTGGCTTATCTTATTCTGTTAAACAGGTCCCAGAAGTGCCTACCTCAACCAGAGTGTGGTAACCAAGCTGAAGGCCGTGTACACCCTGGTGGAGCAGCTCTACACCGGGTCACAACGTGCCTTGGCTGTGGTGGCCCTATGCAACGAGGTGCCGACTCACCTGGCGGAAGTCCTTCGCCGGCTCGCCGTTCTGCCTCAACGGATCCAAGAGCTGCGACGGGCCTCTGCAAGAGCTGGAGCGATCGCTGCGCTGAGCCGGGCCAAGGCGTTCCTGCCAGAGTTAGACCCGGCGGACATCGCCCTTGGCTATCCAAGTCTGAAGGAAGACGGCACCGCTTTCGATCAGAAGGACTTCGCAGCTTGCGTGAAGGCCGTACGCCCGGTGGCCACTCTGATTGGCCATGATACAGATCTGACGAAGTATCAGCCGGGCTACGATGCAGAAAATCAGAGGGTCCCTACTCCGCGCTATGAAGCCCTCAACTTGACCCCGCCGGCTCGTCAGCACACCTTCGCCCCGGAGATTGACCCGGCCGGGTTAATTGACGAGGAATCCCAATTCGAAGCTCTCAGCGGCATCGACTGGAAGTCATCAACTTTCCAGGTCTTGGGATCAGCCGGAGGAGAAGAGAGGAACGAGCCGGAGACTTCAACCCAGCAAGTGTCGTAACTCGGTCGACGGTTTATCAAACAATGCCTCACCCTTTTGGACTCAACGAGTCTTGTAATAGAGTAGGATCAACACTTTATCTTTGCCGTGCCATCGTGCACGCCTTGAATGCTTGAAGTCTAGTGAAGTTGTCTCCTTTATATGTCTCCGGGTCATAATATCACTTGTTTTCCTTAAACTCAAAATAGTTGCCTTTACACATCCTGCATAGAAGGACAAATCACAAGTCGCGAGGCGGCTTACCGCCCTGAGAATCATAGGTTTTAGAAACATAACCCGGGATCTGAATTAAAAAGGACTGGTCTTCAATTATATCCTTAATACAACCGTAATAACACACTTAGCGGCCTGCAAGCATACTTCCGGTTTAGATAACCCGGGTAATAAGGTTGGTACCTCAATTCCGGTTTACCTGTCGTAATAACGCCCATTGTGTCCGACTAACACTGGAAATCAAAGTTAAGCCGGCCAAGTAAGACCCGGCCGTACACACTTTGAAATGATCAGAAGAAACTTACTATGAAGCAGAAGAACTTAGGGGCTTACGGTTCGAATACGACCAGAGACCCGGCCCAAAGGGGTTATGCTAAGATTCGAATACGATCATAGAGCCCCCAGTGGGTGTGGCGATGCCAATCAAGAGGGTATCGACAGCTATGTTCTCTTTGGTTCGAATACGACCCATGTTTGAACAGGAAGCCCCCAAGTGATTTTAAGAATTGTTTAACGACGCTGATTCGAATACGATCCACGTCGGTTCCCAAAGGGGTTAAACTATGATTCAAATATGATCAAAGAAAACTCCCCAATGAGCTCGGCACTTTGCCAATCAAATGGGTACCGACAGCTATGTTCTCTTCGGTTCGAATACGACCCATGTTTGAACAGGAAGCCCCCAAGTGACCTTATTGCTTACGGCTAGATTCGAATACGATCATAAGCCGAATCCTCCTTCAAGTTATCATGTAATCTTGTAATGAAAACAACACGTGCATATTTGGAGGAAAAAGGAAAGAGGTCCTACTTTATTGCTTATCATAATATATACATGGCTGAGGGAAATATGTACATTATGAGAGCCGGTGGCTCAAGTGTAGTAAGGCCGAAGCTGAGCTATGTTCCACGGCCGACGGGTCTCTTCCTCCGACTTACGTGAATCTTTATGCTCCCGAATGTCAATGAGGTAATATGACCCGTTGTGAAAATTCTTGCTGACCACAAAGGGCCCTTCCCAAGGCGGGGATAGCTTGTGCGCATCGGCTTGATCTTGGACGAGCCGGAGCACGAGATCGCCTTCCTAGAAGACCCGGGATTTAACCCGGCGACTATGATAACGGCGCAGGTCTTGTTGGTAAATCGCTGAGCGAGCTGCTGCCACATCACGCTGTTCGTCCAACAAGTCAAGAGCATCTTGGCGCGCCTGTTCATTGTCCGTCTCAACATAAGCCGCCACTCGAGGTGAGTCATGACGGATGTCACTGGGGAGGACTGCTTCTGCCCCATAAACCATGAAGAAAGGCGTGAAGCCTGTAGACCTGTTAGGAGTAGTGTTGATGCTCCATAACACGGAGGGCAACTCCTCCACCCAACAACCCGGCGTCCGTTGCAAAGGGACCAAAAGCCGGGGCTTGATGCCCTTCAGAATCTCCTGATTAGCTCTCTCAGCTTGACCATTGGATTGAGGATGAGCAACTGAGGAAACGTCAAGTCGGATATGCTCTCGTTGACAAAACTCTTCCATGGCGCCTTTGGATAGATTGGTGCCATTGTCAGTTATAATGCTGTGCGGAAAGCCAAAGCGAAAAATCACCTTTTTCATAAATTGAACCGCCGTGGCTGCATCGCACTTGCTAACTGGCTCAGCTTCCACCCACTTTGTGAATTTGTCAACTGCCACCAAGAGGTGCACTACTAGAAAAAGGCCTACTAGTGGCGCACCAGTTTTGCCTACTAATGGCGCACTACTGGTGCGCCACTAGCATCACGCCACTAGTAATTTTTACTAATGGCGCACCACTGGTCCGGCGGACCAGTGGTGCGCCATTAGTATATGCCACGGTGCGCCATTACTATCTGACTTAGTAATGGCGCACCACATAGAAGTGCACCATTAGTAACAATTTTTTTTCAAAAAAAAATTCAAAACTTTTTTTTTCAATTTTTTTTCCAAAAAAATTTTCTAAACTTTTTTTTCATTTTTTTTCTTAATCTCGGGTCACTATGGCTTAATCTCAAGTCAAATCGCACTAAGTGGTCAAACTTCCCGGAAGGTCACCCATCCTCACACTACTCCAGCCTGAGCACGCTTAACTTCACGATTCTGTCCAACCCCAGCACCACCTCACTTAACAACCACTTGTTGATATATCTATCATATCAATCCTATTAAACCTTGTTGATGTCTAGGACTTTGTTCATATTCATGAGTATGATGAAATTTTGAAAAATATTTCAAACTTCCCTGTCATATTACGAATCATTTTTGAAAAAAAAAATTCAAAACCAATATTTTTTCTGTTACTAGTGGCGCACCTAGCAACCGGTGCGCCACTAGTAAGTTTGAAATTTTTTGAATTTTTTTGCCTCTAGATCTTGAAAGCCCCGTATCTTTTTTCTGTTAGGTTTTTGAGGATTTTGAAAATGTTTAACGGGGTTCCGAGTTCGTATGCTTTTCGAGTAGATGATTTTTCATATAAAAAACTTTTCGAGTAGATGATTTTTCATATAAAAAACTTTTTCATCCGAGTTCGTATGCAAAAGTTATGCCCATTTTAAGAAATTCCAGAGAGATTTTGCAAATAAAGTCGAAATTCATATTTGTTAATTTTCCCAACAACTAGACCACATATCACATGGGAAACTTATTTTATTTTATTTTTTTGACATTTCCATCATTTTCTTTTATTTATTTTTAACTGAAAAGGCGGTCCACCGGGGGGGGGGGGTGCATTCGGTGGAATGGGCCAAGTTACTAATGGCGCACCGTGGGGGTGGTGCGCCATTAGTAGTTCAACTAGTAATGGCGCACCACCCCAACCGTGCGCCATTAGTAGTTTTTCAAAAAAAAAATTGAAACAAAATTTGTAACAAAATTACTAATGGCGCACCTGTGAGTGGTGCGCCATTAGTAGTTCAACTAGTAATGGCGCACCGTGGGAGTGGTGCGCCATTAGTAGTTGAACTAGTAATGGCGCACCGTCCCACGGTGCGCCATTAGTAGTTTAAAAAATAAAAATAAAAAAAATTTGAAAAAAGTTGAGACATAATTACTAATGGCGCACCGTGGGATGGTGCGCCATTACTAGTTGAACTACTAATGGCGCACCATCCCACGATGCGCCATTAGTAGTTTTGAAAAAATTAATTTTTTTACTAATGGCGCACCGTGGATGTGGTGCGCCATTAGTATTTTCACGCTAATGGCGCACCAACACATGGCGCCATTAGTATTTAGTAATGGCGCACCACATGTACAGTGCGCCATTAGTGTCCATATTGGCTATAGCTGTTTTTGTAATAGTGGTGGGTCTTCTTATCCTTGGACCTTTTAAAAGGCCCAACCATATCAAGCCCCCAGACCGCAAAGGGCCAAGTGATTGGGATCATCCTCAGCTCCTGAGCCGGCACATGAGCCCGTCGTGAGAACCTCTGGCAGCCATCACATTTACTGACCAAGTCCTCCGCATCAGCATGAGCCGTCAGCCAATAAAAACCATGGCGAAAAGCCTTGGCCACAAGAGACTTTGAGCCGGCGTGATGGCCACAATCCCCTTCATGAATCTCACGCAAGATCTCTTGACCTTCCTCAGGGGAGACACAACGCTGAAATGCTCCTGTAACACTGCGGTGATGCAACTCTCCATTGATAACAATCATTGACTTAGCCCGCCGGGTTATTTATCTGGCCAAAGTTTCATCCTCAGGCATCTCACCCCGGGTCATGTAAGCCAAATAGGGCATTGTCCAGTCCGGTATGATGTGGAGAGCCGCCACCAGTCGCGCCTCCGGGTCAGGGACGGCCAAGTCTTCCTCTGTAGGCAGCTTAACAGAAGGATTATACAGGACATCCAGGAAAGTATTAGGCGGCACCGGCTTTCGCTGAGAGCCTAGCCGGCTTAGAGCATCAGCCGCCTCGTTCTTCCTGCGATCAATGTGCTCCACTTGGTAGCCCTGAAAGTGCCCAGCAATGGCATCAACTTCGTGGCGATAAGCCGCCATGAGAGGGTCCTTAGAGTCCCACTTGCCTGATACTTGTTGAGCCACCAAGTCTGAGTCACCGAAACACCTTACCCGGCTCAAGCTCATCTCCTTAGCCATCCAAAGACCGTGGAGCAAGGCCTCGTACTCAGCCGCGTTGTTAGTGCAAGGAAACATCAACTGTAGCACATAATGGAACTTGTCACCTTTAGGGGAAGCCAATACAACTCCAGCCCCCGAACCCTCCAACTGCCTGGACCCATCGAAGTGAATAGTCCAATATGTGTTATCCGGCTTTTGCTCGGGCACTTGTGACTCTGTCCAATCATTGATGAAATCCACCAAGGCCTGAGATTTAACAGCAGTGCGTGGCACATATTTGAGACCATGAGGTCCGAGCTCGATAGCCCACTTAGCCACTCTCCCTGTGGCCTCTCTGTTTTGAATGATATCACCAAGAGGGGCAGAACTGACCACAGTTATGGGATGACCCTGGAAATAATGCTTAAGCTTCTGGCTTGCCATGAACACACCATAAACAAGCTTCTGCCAATGCGGATACCGTTGTTTGGACTCGATGAGCACTTCGCTGACATAATAAACCGGCCGCTGAACCGGATGCTCCTTACCCTCTTCCTTGCGCTCCACCACTATAGCCACACTGACGGCTCATGTGTTCGCCGCCACATATGATAATAAGGGCTCCTTATCAACCGGAGCAGCAAGGACTGGAGGCTCTGCCAGCTGCTTCTTCAACTTCTCAAAGGCAGTATTAGCTGCATCATTCCAGACAAAGTTATCAGTTTTCTTAATCAACTGATATAATGGCATGGCCTTCTCACCCAAACGGCTTATGAACCGGCTTAAAGCAGCGATGCGACCCGCCAAGCGCTGAACGTAATTTATACACGCCGGCTTAGTCAGGGAGGTGATGGCCTTGATCTTCTCCGGGTTAGCTTCAATGCCTCTGTCAGAAACCAAAAAACCCAAGAGTTTGCCTGCAGGAACACCAAAAACACACTTGGCCGGGTTAAGCATCATCTTGTAGACCCGGAGATTATCAAAGGTCTCCCTTAAATCATCTATCTGGGTTTCCTCCTTTATGGATTTAACCACAATATCGTCCACATAAGCATGAACATTGCGCCCAATCTGATTATGAAGACAGTTCTGCACACAACGCTGATAAGTCGCCTGTGCACACTTGAGTCCAAAGGGCATAGACACATGCAGAAGGCTCCAAAGGGAGTGATGAACGCCGTCTTCTCCTGGTCCTTAACTGCCATTTTAATCTGATGATATTCAGAGTAAGCATCCAAGAAACTTAAGCGCGCACAACCTGCCGTAGCGTCAATAATTTGATCAATACGGGGAAGGGCAAAAGGATCAGCCGGACATGCCTTGTTTAAGTCCGTGTAGTCCACACACATCCGCCAAGTGCCGTTCTTCTTGAGTACGAGCACCGGGTTAGCTAACCATTCTGGGTGGAAAACTTCAACAATAAACCCGGCCGCCAAGAGCTGGGCCACCTCTTCACCGATAGCTTTCCGCCTCTCTTCATTAAACCGCCGAAGGAACTGCCTGACCGGCTTAAATTTCGGATCAACATTGAGAGTGTGCTCAGCGAGTTCTCTAGGTACACCTGGCATGTCAGAAGGTTTCCATGCGAAGATGTCCCTATTCTCACAGATGAACTCGATGAGCGCGCTTTCCTATTTTGGATCCAGATTGGCACTGATGCTAAACTGCTGAGATGAATCTCCTGGAACAAAATCAAAAAGCTTAGTTTCATCAGCCGACTTAAATTTCATCGCCGGCTCATTCTCCGTAGTCGGCTTTTTCAGAGAGGTCATATCTGTTGGGTCAACATTGTCTTTGTAAAACTTCAACTCCTCTGTTGCACAAACAGATTCTGCATAAGCCGCATCGCCTTCCTCACACTCCAGAGCCACTTTCCGGCTGCCGTGAACCGTAATGGTCCCATTGTGACCCGGCATCTTGAGCTGTAAGTACACATAACACGGCCGTGCCATGAACTTGGCGTAAGCCGGCCGTCCAAATATAGCATGGTATGGACTTCTTATCTTGACCACCTCAAAGGTCAATTTCTCAACCCTGTAGTTGTTCTCATCTCCAAAGGCCACTTCCAACTCAATCTTGCCGACTGGATAAGCCGACTTACCAGGTACCACACCATGGAAAATAGTGTTGGACTGGCTGAGGTTCTTATCAATCAACCCCATACGACGGAATGTCTCATAATAGAGGATGTTGATGCTGCTGCCTCCATCCATGAGCACCTTAGCGAACTTATATCCTCCCACCTGAGGAGCCACCACCAGGGCCAAGTGACCCGGATTATCCACCCGTGGAGGGTGATCCTCCCTGCTCCACACTATAGGCTGTTCAGACCACCGCAAGTAGCTTGGAACCGCCGGCTGAACAGCATTCACAGCCCTCTTATGAAGCTTCTGATCTTGCTCGCACAAACTAGTGGCAAACACATGATACTGTCCACCGCTAAGCTGCTTTGGATTGGTCTGATAACCCCCTCCTGCTGTTGATGACCCTGGCCAGACTGCTGGTTAAAGCCCCCTTGACCGTTCTGAGGATTAGAATTTGAGCCACCGCCCGGGCCATGAAAGCCGCCGGCGCCTGAGCTGCCGCCCGGGCCATTGTAATTCTTAAAGGCTTTCATGATTGCACAATCCTTCCATAGATGAGTCGCTGGCTTCTCTCTAGAGCCGTGCCTTGGACAAGGCTCATTCAACAGTTGCTCCAGCGTCGGGCCTGACCCGCCGCCTCGGGGAGGGGGCCTCCCCTTGCGCCGCTGGTTATTACCTTGTGAGCTGGCGTTGGCTACAAACTCTAGGCTGCCATCGGCCTTGCGCTTGCCTCCTCCTTGGTTCCCCGGGTTATGCTGAGGACCCTTGCCATTGCCATTCTTCTTTCCCTTCCCTGCCCTTTCATCATCTGAAGGGGGATCCTTGGTACCATCAGAATCGGCGTACTTGACAAGAGCCGCCATTAGTGTACCCATATCATTGCAGTCGCGCTTAAGCCGCCCGAGTTTCATCTTCAGGGGCACGAAACGACAATTCTGTTCCAACATTAAGACTGCAGAGCCGGCATCCATCTTATCTGATGAATGTATGATCTCCTTGACCCGGCGAACCCAATGCGTCGTGGATTCACCCTCCTGCTGCTTACAGTTAGTCAAATCCACAATTGACATAGACTGCCTACAGGTATCCTTGAAGTTTTGGATGAACCGGGCTTTCAGCTCAGCCCAAGACCCGATGGAATTCGGTGGTAGCCCTTTCAACCAAGTGCGGGCAGTCACATCCAACATCATGGTGAAGTACTTGGCCATTGCTACCTCACTGACCTCCAGTAGTTCCATGGCCATCTCGTAACTCTCGATCCAGGCTGCGGGCTGTAAGTCAGCCGTGTAATTGGGCACCTTCCTAGGGCCTTTGAAGTCCTTGGGTAGACGTTCATTGCGGATAGCTGGCACTAAGCAAGGGACACCCCCAGTCCTGGTAGGGATACCCACATCGACGGACATCGTCGGATAAGCCGGGGGAGTCTGGTAAGCCGTCAACTGAGGCACCTGCTCCGCCTCTTGCCGCGCTCTGTCTTGGTCTGCTGCGTGAAAGGCTCCATTATGAGCCGGGCCATGGCCAGGGGGCGGGTCATGGCGTCGGACGTTACTTGAGCCGGTCGCTGAGACCATGTGCCTGCTGTAACTCGGGCTCCGGCCTGGACGAGGGGTCGAGTGGATCTTGTCCCGGCTGTAGGAGTACGCCTCTTGCTGTGCCAGTGCTGTCTGAAGGAGTTCCCTGACCCGGCGGGTTTCAATAGCCGTTGGAGAGTCGCCATCGACTGGGAGAGCCGCCAGCCATGATGCCGCAGCGACCATGTTCTCCAGCGGGTTATTATAATGACCCGGTGGTATTGGCACGTACTGAGGCGGGGCAGGGGGCACCTGGGGAGGCCCCATCACTTGTGGCTGAATAGGGGTCCCAGACCCGGGCCCTATGACCCCTGGCGGGTTACTAGACCCTGCACCTGGCGTGTTGAAGAGGTTGCGTGGATCGTAAACCGGAGGGAGTCGAGATTGGGCCTTCTGATGCCTCCTTCTCAGGACCTCATTAGACGCGTTTTGATCCATCGTGAGCCGGAAGGATTGCGCTTGAATCAACTGGGATTGGGCATCGAGAGCCGCCCTCTCCGCAGCCATCCTGATCCCTTCCGCTGCCAGATCCTCTTTAGCTTTCACTAGATCCAACTTTAACTGTGCCACCTCTGCATCATGCTGAGCTTGATCCGCCGGGTCAACCGTGGCGGTTAACATGGCCGTCATCTTGTCCGTGAGATCCATTAGCACCTGAGCCGGCGAAGGCACCGGGTTTCCCACTCCAGCAGCAGGGTTCTGAACAGGCTGCGCACCGGCCCTGAAGATTCCAACCCGGCTTGGCGGCTCAATCAGGTCCGGAATACTATCACCATTGGAACAACCCATGAGCCTGCCATCTTGAAGTTGATACAACGAATTTGACTCATCGGTGGACGACTCGCCGTCAGAGCCGGCGGCCGTCTCATCACCAGATCCAGATTGATCAGAGAGCCCTCCATGAATACATCCCACAAAAGCATGCCTTACGGCAGGCCGGGCCCGGGCGGGTCGTGCACGCTGAGCCGTCTCAATGAGATCGGCGCAGAGATCCGGCTCAGGGCCCAGCTCACCAATCTTGCCAATGAAAACATGAATCCCGCCGAAGGGGACCCGGTACCCGTACTCAATTGAGCCGGCGTCGGGGCCCCAGTTTGTATCGTCGATGTAGAGCTTGCCGCGACGACTCTTGGTCATCCGGCCCACAGCGTATCCCTTGAGCCTTTCGAAGCTGCCCTTCAAGAACTCAAATCCACCGTGCGCTGGCCCCACGGTGGGCGCCAACTGTCGTGGAATTGTCACGGCAGATGTCCTCGAGCTAGGACTTAGTCGTGGAGCCATCGCAACTAGGAAGCTTGAAGGGGTTAAGTGGGACAAGGAACACGAGGGGTTATACTGGTTCGGCCCCTTACGGTGAAGGTAAAAGCCTACGTCCAGTTTGAGGTGGTATTGATTAGGGTTTCGATGACCAGGGAGATTAACTGCTATGCCTGGCTTTCGATCAGATCTTTCTTGTCCCTAAACCGCTGCCGGGTCGTCCCTTTATATAGGGAGGTCGACGCCCAGCAACTATCAGAGTCCCGGCCGGCTCATAAGAGTGTCCGGCTCGGACTCTCGACTATTCCTGCCTTACACTACAAGTTCCACCATAATAATGATTGTAACTACGAGCCTTAAGCCATATCCGGGTCTTAGCCCATCTTTGGCCCACCGTCTTTAAGGTCTATATCCTGGCAATGATCATAGAGTAACCCGGCCCCTCCTGGCGGGTGACTCTAAGGTCTATATCCTCAACAAGTTGTTTGTTAGTTGCGGGGCCCACCAAGACAGCTGTTCGCTCGTGATTGGCCCAGCAGGAGAGCCCGACCCGGTTTCTTCGGTGGCTGCGTCCATGTGTGGGCTGCTCCTTGAGACTTGTGTAGATGAGTAGAAGCAGAGCAGGCAAGCGCCAAGCGGCCAGTCGACGACGGACGGCGTGTGGTCCAGACAGGACCATCCATCACACTTCACACCGACGCGCGCGTCCCTCTCCCTCCCGACTAGCCTCGCCGACAAGGGCCTTTATCGTGGTGATCGAGGACACGGCGCGCGCGGAACGTGTGCAATGCCGTCATCGTCGGTGGTGGTCATCCACAAGGGGAACTACACGGTCAGGTCAGGGACTGTTGGAAATATGAGCAATTTACCGAATGATTTTATTAAAAAAATACTAGGTAAAGCATGACTAGTATAGCAGTGATAAAACAAGCCATGCGAGTTGACAAAGAGAAGGTAAATAACATCTGCATATATGAGCTAGAACCGATCATCTCTAGAGCAGACAGTAGATCAAGATGCATATATGAAGTAGAGTCTAACATGTCTAGGGCAAACACTAGAACAAGGAACTGTGGCAGGACCTCTAACAGGAAAAACAAGAACACGTACGGGACAACAGCAGAAGCAGAGGCACTGGACTTGGGGTCGACATCCTCGGTGGCCATGTGTCGAAGAGGTTGTCGACGTCGGGGAAGAAGTCGTTTTTGGGGAAGCAGTCGTCTGAGTCCGGAGCGTCCGTGACGAAGAAGTCAGTAGTCTCGCGAAGCGCTCCCCAAAAACCTTATCACCCTTCTCCCGTACTGGACTCAAAGAGGTGCGGTTTCGGAGGCCTACTGTCCCGACCTGCGGTGCACGCCGCAAGCCGGGATGAGGAAGATCGTAGCAGCAGCGCAGTGTTTAGGAACCAGTGGCGAGAGGAGGAAGTAGTTCTGGTGTGTCTCTCTGAGAGGAGCGACCTCCCTTTTATAGGCGCAAGAGAAGGAGGCGAGAGGGCAGCGACGGGAGGCGAAACGAAGAGACGGAGATGAAGCGGACAGCCAGCAGCCGAAGGGTTGTACCGTTCGCATTCAAACTCCACTATCGCAAAAATCTTTTCAGCTTCCGTCTGACCTTTCGTATACCCGTAGTGCGTGGAAAAAATTTAGACATCGGCTCGTCTCATTCCCGCAACCCGCGGCGCGTCGTGACGAGGCGGGCGGCGAAGGACGAGCGCGTGTGGATGTCCCTGTTGTTCTCATGCTCATACATGTGGGGAAAGAACCTTCCTTATAAAGAGGTCCAACTCCCTCTAAACTAGCAATGTGGGACTAAACTTTAGTTCCACCTCTTGCCTTGCACGAGTGGGTTGCGTGGGCCTCTAGGATTTATTAGGAATTTTTGAAACTGCTATTGGGCTGGCCCAAAATAGACAAAATTCCAGCAATCCTCCACCAGATCCGAGAGGCACACAAAATTTGCCTTTGGCTGCAAAACACTATTTTATATACCGGTACTGCAGTGGAGACTGTTAAGTTGAACTTCCACCTAGAACTCTATGCTACACTAGTAAGCAACTTGAACAGTGGACTGAGCCTTGAACTGCAAGTTTTCTGCGAATCTAGCTTCACACAAAGCCTTTACCGATACGTGGCTACCGTGGGTCTTCCCCGCGGGTGGAGCTTATGCATCATACTCCGAGACCTTTCATGAGTTTACTAGAGAGAACCCTACTCTCATAGATTGCGACGTTTAACAATCAGACTCATATAGGTGCATTCTTCAAAAGATGTTCTGCAGGACAACATATCTGCTTCAAAGAGCCACTTAGAACACATTAAGATATACATCAACCTGCCATGCAGATTAGGAGAGTATTGCATCTTCATGGAGTGGTATTTTAATAGTAAGGGTACTCTCCTCCCAGTTGACCAACAGCTTTACGTGATAGACCCTTAGTGAAAGGATCTGCCAGATTTTTAGACGTTTGGATATAATCCAATGCAATAACTCTGGAGTTTCTCATTTTTCTGACAGACTTTAATCTTCTCTGAACGTGTCTTGATGACTTCATGTTATCCTTTGAGCTGTTCACTTTCGTGATCACAGTTTGATTGTCGCAGTTCATAAAGATACCCGGCACAGGTTTCTCAACAACCGGCTAGTCATTCAAGAGCCGGCGAAGCCAATCTGCTTTGACCGTAGCTGTATCTAGTGCTGTGAGTTCTGCTTCCATTGTTGACCTCGTTAAGATGGTCTGCTTGCAAGACTTCCAAGAAACAGTGCCACCTCCATGAGTGAATATATATCCGCTCGTGGCCTTTATCTCATCAGCATCTGAGATCCAGTTTGATTCACTATACCCTTCAAGCACCTTTGGGTGCCCAGTGTAGTGAATTCCATAATTCGCAGTGCCTTTCAAATAACGCAAAACTCTCTCTAGAGCTTTCCAATGCACATCTCCTGGTTTTGAGACAAACCGGCTCAGTTTGCTAACAGCAAAAGAGATGTCAGGTCTTGTAGCACTGGCTAAGTACATAAGCGAGCCAATAATCTGAGAATATTTCAATTGGTCTCTAGCAATTCTTCGATTCTTTCAAAGCAACACACTAGCATCATATGGTGTTGGAGAGGGCTTGCAGTCACTGTAGCCAAAGCGACTCAAGATCTTTTCTACATAGTGAGATTGAAGCAATGTAATTCCACCATCATCGTCTCTCAACAACTTGATGTTCAGAATGATATCAGCCACTCCTAAATCCTTCATCTCAAAACAACGAGATAGGAAATCCTTGACCTCCTTAATAACATTCAGATTTGTTCCGAAAATTAGTATGTCATCAACATACAAGCAAAGCATAACTCCCTCGCCCCCACCATGGCGATAGTACACACATTTGTCACATTTGTTCACAACAAAGCCTGCAGCTGTTAAAGTTCTTTCGAACTTCTCATACCACTGTTTGGGTGCTTGCTTGAGTCCATACAAAGACTTCAGCAACTTGCACACTTTCCCTTCCTGACCATCTATTACAAACCCATCTGGTTGTTCCATATAAATTTCCTCGTCCAACTCTCCATTTAGGAAAGCAGTCTTAACATCCATTTGATGAACGAGAAGACCATGTGAGGCAGCTAGTGAAAGTAGAACTCGAATAGTGGTCAGTCAAGCCACAAGTGAGTAAGTATCAAAGAAGTCTTCACCTTCCTTTTGGGTATAACCCTTAGCCACGAGCCGAGCCTTGTACTTTTCAATAGTACCATCGAGCCTAAGCTTCTTCTTGAATACCCATTTGCATCCTATAGGTTTGCACCCATAAGGACGATCAGTTATCTCCCAAGTTTCATTCGCTAAGATGGAATCCATCTACGAACTGCTTCCTTCCAGTAGTCAGCATCTTCAGATGCATAGGCCTCTGAAATAGAACTAGGAGTGTCATCTATGAGATACAAGAAAATCATCACCAAAGGACTTTGCAGTCCTCTGTCTCTTGCTCCTAGTAGGAACTTCATTGTTCTCCTCCACAGGATTTTCAAAGTGTTCCATCGAAATGGCAGGTTCAGTAATTATAACTGGTTCCTGATTCGATGAACTAGGCATCTCCTGATTAGATGAGGTAGCCATATCCTTCATGGGAAAGATATCTTCAAAGAAAGTCGCATCATTCGACTCCATGATCGTACCGACATGCATGTCAGGTACCTCAGATTTTACAACCAAGAATCTATAACCAATGCTATGAAAAGCATATCCCAGGAAAACACAATCCACAGTTTTTGGTCCCAGCTTCCGCTTCTTTGGAATTGGCACATTGACTTTCGCCAAACAACCCAGGTTCGTAGATAAGAGAGCTTTAACCTTTTCTTCTCCCATTCCTCGAATGGAGTTATCTCTTTGTTCTTTGTGGGACCTCGGTTTAGGACATGACATGCAGTCAATATCGCCTCCCCCCATGCCTTGGAGAGACCCGATGTGTCTAACATGGCGTTAACCAAATCAGTTAGAGTAGGTTCTTTCTTTCGGCCACCCCATTTGACTGAGGTGAATAGGGAGGCGCCCTCTTATGGATTATACCATGTTCCGCACAAAAGGAATCAAATTCATTTGAGAAATACTCTCCACCACGATCGGACCTAAGCCTCTTGATCTTTTGATCAAGTTGGTTTTCCGCTTCAGCTTGATAGATCTTGAAGTAGTTCAAAGCCTCATCCTTAGATTTCAGAAGATACAAATGGAAGTATCTAGTGGAGTCATCAATCAACGTCATAAAATACTTCTTTCCACCTTTTGTCAAAACACTATTCATTTCACATAGATCTGAATGTATGAGCTCTAGTGGTGCAAGATTTCTCGTTTCCGCAGTCACATGAGACTTACGAGGTTGCTTAGCTTGCACACACACTTGACACTTAGATCCCTTGACAGTGGTGAAACTAGGGATGAAGTTTAACTTCGCTAGTCGCGACATGCAACCAAAGTTAACATGATAGAGACGTGAATGCCACACATTTGATTCACTATTGTTGCAAACATGATTAACAACTTTATTGCAAACGTCTGATAAGGATAAACGAAACAAGCCTCCTGACTCATAGCCTTTACCAACAAAGGTTCCATACTTGGAAATTACAAATTTATTTGACTCAAAGACAAGCTTGTAGCTATCTCTACACAGAAGAGATCCGCTAACAAGTTTTTTATTGACGGAGGGGACATAATGCACGTTCTTCAGCCACACGATCTTCCCTGAAGTAAACTTCAGATCGACTGTGCCAACACCACGAACAGAAGCACTTGAACCGTTGCCCATCAGCACGGTTGAAGTCCCTGCGGTCTGATAAGATGAAAACATGGAAATATCACCGCATAAATGCACATTAGCACCCGTGTCAATCAACCAATCAGGAGAATGACATACAGAAAGAATAGTGGGAAATATACCATACCCAGCATCCTTCATGTCAGTGTCTCCAATGACAACATTAGCGGTCTTGCCGCCTTTCCCAGGAGGACGCTTGTCATAGCGATTAGGGCAACTAGGAGCCCAATGATCAGGATCCCCACACACATGACAAACACCTTTCTTCTTGTCATTCTTCTTCTTGAAGCTCGTGTGCTGCACAACCTTGTTCTTCCCATCAAACTTTGCTTTACCATCAAACTTGCCCTTGTTCTTGAACTTGTGGGGCTGGAAGTTCTTCTTCTGTACCAGATTGGCACTAGAACCTCCCTCAATACCTCAAGCACGGTTGTCCTTTGCTCTCGCCTTTTCTTCCACATCAAGAGTACCAATGAGATCCGGAACGGAAAACTCCTGCCTCTTATGCTTCAGTGAGGTAGCAAAGTTCCTCCACGTGGGAGGAAGCTTAGTGATGATACCTCCGGCAATAAACTTGTCCGGTAGGATACAATTGAAGTGCTCAAGTTCTCTAGCAAATGACTGTATCTCATGAGCTTGCTCAACCACAGAGCGCTCTTCAGTCATCCTGTAGTCATAGAATTGCTCCATGATGTAGAGCTCAGTGCCAGCGTCCGAGACCCCAAACTTGGCCTCGAGTGCGTCCCACATATCTTTTCCATTATCAATTGACGCATAAGCATCAACTATGTTCTCACCAAGAACACTCAAGAGAGCAGACTTAAACAGGGTATCCATTTTCTGAAAAGCTTGTGCCTGTTGAGCATCTTGCTCTCCTTCAGGTTTGCCAAGAGTGGCGTCATAGCAACTCATGGTTTGAAACCATAAGACTGCTCTCACGCGCCACCTCTTATAGTGGATACCCACAAACATAGGAGGTCTCATGGAAGAAGCAAAACCACTTGGGGTAAATTGCCTATCATAAGGTTTTTGGATTGTTGGAAATATGAGCAATTTACCGAATGATTTTATTAACAGAAATACAAGATAAAGCATGACTAGTATAGCAGTGATAAAACAAGCCATGCGATTTGACAAAGAGAAGGTAAATAACATCTGCATATATGAGCTAGAACCGATCATCTCTAGAGCAGACAGTAGATTAAGATGCATATATGAAGTAGAGTCTAACATGTCTAGGGCAAACACTAGAACAAGGAACTGTGGCAGGACCTCTAACAGAAAAAACAAGAACACGTACGGGACAACAGCAGAAGCAGAGGCACTGGACTTGGGGTCGACATCCTTGGTGGCCATGTCGTCGAAGAGGTTGTCGACGTCGGGGAAGAAGTCATCGTTGGGGAAGCAGTCGTCTGAGTCTGGGGCGTCCGTGACGAAGAAGTCAGTAGTCGTGCGAAGCGCTCCCCAAAAACCTTATCACCCTTCTCCCATACAGGACTCAAAGAGGTGCGGTTTGGAGGCCTACTGTCCCGACCTGCGGTGCACGCCGCAAGCCGGGATGAGGAAGATCGTAGCAGCAGCGCAGTGTTCAGGAGCCGGTGGCGAGAGGAGGAAGTAGTTCTGGTGTGTCTCTCTGAGAGGAGCGATCTCCCTTTTATAGGTGCAAGAGAAGGAGGCGAGAGGGCAGTGACGGGAGGCAAAACAAAGAGACGCAGATGAAGCGAACAGCCAGCTGCCGAAGGGCTGTACCTTTCGCATTCAAACTCCACTATCGCAAAAATCTTTTCAGCTTCCGTCTGACCTTTCGTATACCCGTAGTGCGTGGCAAAAATTTAGACATCGGCTCGGCTCATTCCCGCAACCCGCGGCGCGTAGTGACGAGGCGAGGCGAGGCGAGGCGTGGCGTGGCGTGGCGAGGCGGGCGGCTGAGGAGGAGCATGCGTGGATGTCCCTCTTGTTCTCATGCTCATACATGTGGGGAAAGAACCTCCCTTATAAAGAGGTCCAACTCCCTCTAAACTAGCATTGTGGGACTAAACTTTAGTTCCACCTCTTGCCTTGCACGAGTGGGTTGCGTGGGCCTCTAGGATTTATTAGGGATTTCTGAAACTGCTATTGGGCTAGCCCAAAATAGACAAAATTCCAGCAATCCCGCACCAGATCGCAGAGGCACACAAAATTTGACTTTGGTTGCAAAGCACTGTTTTATATACCGGTACTGCAGTGGAGACTGTTAAGTTGAACTTCCACCTAGAACTCTATGCTACACTAGTAAGCAAGTTGAACAGTGGACTGAGCCTTGAACTGCAAGTTTTCTGTGAATCTAGCTTCACACAAAGCCTTGACTGATACGTGGCTACCGTGGGTCTTCCCCGCGGGTGGAGCTTATGCGTCGTACTCCGAGACCTTTCATGAGTTTACTAGAGAGAACCCACTCTCATAGATTGCGACGTTTAACAATCAGACTCATATAGGTGCATTCTTCAAAAGATGTTCTGCAGGACAACATCTCTGCTTCAAAGAGCCACTTAGAACACATTAAGATATACATCAACCTGCCATGCAGATTAGGAGAGTATTGCATCTTCATGGAGTGGTATTTTAATAGTAAGGGTACTCTCCTCCCAGTTGACCAACAGCTTGTCTTCCACATCTAATTCACGGGATCTCCGATCACAAAGAATAGGTTACCACTGTGAACAACTCACATTCTGGGTCTCACACTACTAGGAAAAGGGCTATAGATAATATAGACACTAATGGTGCACCACACATGTGGTGTGCCACTGCTATATAGCAGTGGCGCACCATGTGCAGGTGCGCCATTAGTGTCCATCACACTAATGGCGCACCACACCCACGGTGCGCCACTACTAACAAACTTTTTTTCCAAAACTAGTAATGGCGCACCAGGGCACGGTGCACCATTACTAGTTTTAACTAGTAATGGCGCACCACTCACCCAGTGCGCCACTACTAACAATTTTTTTTACTTTTTGTTTCATAACTTGAGTAATGGCGCACCAGTTTATAGTGCGCCATTACTAGTTCAAACTAGTAATGGCGCACCACACACACGGTGCGCCACTACTAACATTTTTTTTGCAAAACTAGTAATAGCCACCACCTAACTGGTGCGCCATTAGTAACCAGGGCTACTAATGGCGCATTTGTAGGTGGTGCGCCATTAGTAACCTGGGACCAGCTAGATATTTTGGACAGCCACCTACCACACTCACTTTCCCCACTTTATTCTCTCCACCTCCTCCTCCAAGCTTGTCTCAGCTGCCTCCTCCTCCTCACCTCATTTGCACCATAGATTCATCCAAATTAAGTGGTTAAATTACCTTTTTTTGATAGGTAAGTAAGGGGAAAGCTTTCTTTATGTTGTAGATCTACTTTTTTCTCCCTCCAACAACGTGCACATGCACTTTTTATGGCCTAGCTAGATCTATGTATGTTTGTGGTGTTGCATATGTTTGTGGTGTTTCATATATGTTTGTGTTTGCAGGTACCGGTATTTGAAATGCGATAGTTGCCAATATTTTGCCGGAATGTTGATTCATTTCCGTTTCGGCGAGAATTTGGCACTATGCATTCTTTTTGGTCCTATTTTTAGGCAAAGTCATGCCAAATTTTTTCTTGGTTCTAAAATATCGTTTTGCTCTACCCCGCAGGCGACCATGGTCCGCACGATGACCGAAGGCATCATGAATAGGTTTTTGAGCTCCGCGAAGGCCGAGATGCTTCAAAAGAACGAGACGGAGATAAGATGTCCGTGTCGAAGATGCAAGCTGAGGAGCCTTATGGACCCGGATTCCGTACAGGTGCGGGACCACCTGCTCTTGCGTGGTTTCATGGATGGCTATCGGTGGCAAGGTGATGAAGGTGATTATGAAGTCGTACATGGGGGACGGGCAAGAAATGAGGAAGGGCAGCAAGACAACCGCGGTGAGGGCGGGCGAGAAGACGAAGAATCTCCAGGACATGATCACGAAGTAGATGCAATACACAGTCATCATGTAGAAGATGCCGGACATGATGATGAGGAAGATGCCGGAGCAGACGAAGGGCATGATCATGAAGATGAAGATGCCAGAGCAGACGACGATGGACCATCGATGGGCTGGGTGCAGGACCCTCATATTCAAGAGCTGATTCTCAAGCAAACGGATAACGCAAGAGCTGCCGCCCGAGAGAAAGCCAAGCTGGATCAACTGGAGATAGACGCGGTTACTCCATTGTATGAAGGATGCAGGCCCGAGGATACCCGCCTGAAAGTAACGCTCATGGCTCTGGAGATGAAGGTAAAACACAAAATGACCGACGCATGCTTCGACAAGAACATGTCATTCTGGCACGAACGTCTTCCCAAGGGGAACAAGTGCCCAACCAGTTTCGAGGAGGCAAAGAAAACCGTGTGTCCTCTGGTTTTACCGCACGTGAAATACCATGTGTGCATGAATGATTGCATCATTTATCGGGACGAGCACGTGGAGTCTACCATATGTCCGGTGTGCGGCGTCACTCGATACAAGAAGAGGAAGAAAGCTCCTCGAAAAGTGGTGTGGTACTTTCCGATCACTCCTCGTCTGCAGCGGTATTTCGCGGACCCTAAGCTAGCAAAGCTCCTGCATTGGCATGCGGATAGGGAGGAGAAGAAGCGAGAAGATGACGCAAATGATCCGGAGATAAATAAAAAAGACAAGATGCTGAGTCACCCTAAGGATGCGAGCCAGTGGCAAGCGTTGAACTTCGAACACCCAGAATTTGGGGATGATCCAAGGAACATCGTGCTGGGCGCGAGCACTGATGGAGTCAATCCGTTTGGCAGCCAGAGAAGCACACATAGCACCTGGCCTGTGTTTGTGTGGATGTACAACCTTCCCCTGGTTGTGCATGAAGAGGAAGTACATTCACATGAGTATGCTAATTGAAGGGCCGAAACAACTAGGGAACGACATCAATCTGTATCTGGGGCTGCTGAAAGAGGAGCTAGACACGCTGTGGAAAATGCCAGCCAATACGTTGGACGCCGCAGAGAAAGAATATTTCCCTATGAGAGCCGCACTGCTCACGACGGTGCAGGACTATCTCGGTTACGGATATGTCGCGGGGCAGGTGGTCCACGGATTTTCTGGATGCGTCAGGTGCATGGATTACACAACGTATCGCTAGCTAGATAGAGATCCCGGGTCTTTGAAAACCGTGTTCATGGGACATCGAAGGTGGCTTTGCGACGATGACTCATGGAGAAAACGCAAGGATCTGTTCGATGGTGAAACCGAACCCCCAAGACGCCCGCGTACGAGGAGCGGCGAGGAAATAGACGAGCTGTTGAAAAATTGGAAAGATTGCCCACTGTCGGGAAAGAAGCAAAAGGCGCCAGAGCCGGGAAAGAAGCGAAAGGCGCCAGAGCCGCTGTGACGCCCGGATAATTAAGCTACAGTAATTCCCTGCTAATGATGCCATGTCATCATGATTACTGTTGTTAAACTCGCCTTGGTTCGAATCCGGTCCAAATTCAAATTTAAATTAGAGTCAAAATTTAAAGTTTTCAAAATGTAAAACTAAATTGTTCAGACTTTGGCAAATAATTCAGAGGAAACAAGAGTGGAGAAATCATCTTTTTGCAAATTGTTTAAGTGCCTTAAAATAAAAGAAAACAGAAATGTTTTTAAAAGAAAACAAAAATAAGAAAAGGGCCAACCCCCCCCCTCTGCCTGGGCCTTAGCCACTGGGCAGGCCCAGCCGGCCCAGCAGACCAAGCCAGCCCAGCCGCCCCCTTGCTCCCCTTACCCACCCCGAGCCGAACCCTAGCTGGTTCCCTCCCCACTCGCCCCCACTTCCCTCCCCCACGATCCGCTCCTCCTCTGCCCCCCCCCCCACCGATTGGATCGGGGGGATCGCACCCGTCTCCGCCCCATCGCCACCTTGCCGGCGCCCGTCTCTCCTTCTCCTCCCATCCGCGCGCCGCCCCGGCCCCTCCGCCCCCGATCTGGAACGAGGGCTCTACCCCGCGGTGCCCCAATGACCGCCCCCGCCGCCCGTGGACTTCGCCGGCGCTGCCTCTGTTGGGGAACGTAGCAGAATTTTAAAATTTTCCTACGCTCACCAAGATCCATCTATGGAGTATACTAGCAACGAGGGGAAAGGAGTGCATCTACATACCCTTGTAGATCGCGAGCGGAAGCGTTCCAATGAACGGGGTTGATGGAGTCGTACTCGCCGTGATCCAAATCACCGATGACCGAGTGCCGAACGGACGGCACCTCCGTGTTCAACACACGTACGGAGCAGCGACGTCTCCTCCTTCTTGATCCAGCAAGGGGGAAGGAGAGGTTGATGGAGATCCAGCAGCACGACGGCGTGGTGGTGGATGTAGCGGGATCTCGGCAGGGCTTCGCCGAGCTTCTGCGAGAGGGAGAGGTGTTGCAGGGGAGGAGGGAGGCGCCAAGGCTGTAGTACTGCTGCCCTCCCTCCCCCCTTTATATAGGCCCCCTGGGAGGGGGGCGCCGGCCAGGACCCATCTACATGGGGGGGCGGCGGCCAGGGGGGAGACTTGCCCCCCAAGGCAAGTGGGGCGCCCCCCCACCCTAGGGTTTCCAACCCTAGGCGCAGGGGGAGGCCCATGGGGGGCGCCCCAGCCCACTAAGGGCTGGTTCCCTTCCCACTTCAGCCCATGGGGCCCTCCGGGATAGGTGGCCCCACCCGGTGGACCCCCGGGACCCTTCCGGTGGTCCCGGTACAATACCGGTGACCCCCGAAACTTTCCCGGTGGCCGAAACTTGACTTCCTATATATAATTCTTCACCTCCGGACCATTCCGGAACTCCTCGTGACGTCCGGGATCTCATCCGGGACTCCGAACAACTTTCGGGTTTCCGCATACTCATATCTCTACAACCCTAGCGTCACCGAACCTTAAGTGTGTAGACCCTACGGGTTCGGGAGACATGCAGACATGACCGAGACGCCTCTCCGGTCAATAACCAACAGCGGGATCTGGATACCCATGTTGGCTCCCACATGTTCCACGATGATCTCATCGGATGAACCACGATGTCGAGGATTCAATCAATCCCGTATACAATTCCCTTTGTCAATCGGTATGTTACTTGCCCGAGATTCGATCGTCGGTATCCCAATACCTTGTTCAATCTCGTTACCGGCAAGTCTCTTTACTCGTACCGCAATGCATGATCCCGTGACTAACTCCTTAGTCACATTGAGCTCATTATGATGATGCATTACCGAGTGGGCCCAGAGATACCTCTCCGTCATACGGAGTGACAAATCCCAGTCTCGATCCGTGCCAACCCAACAGACACTTTCGGAGATACCCGTAGTGTACCTTTATAGTCACCCAGTTACGTTGTGACGTTTGGCACACCCAAAGTACTCCTACGGTATCCGGGAGTTGCACGATCTCATGGTCTAAGGAGAAGATACTTGACATTGGAAAAGCTCTAGCAAACGAACTACACGATCTTTGAGCTATGCTTAGGATTGGGTCTTGTCCATCACATCATTCTCCTAATGATGTGATCCCGTTATCAATGACATCCAATGTCCATAGTCAGGAAACCATGACTATCTGTTGATCAACGAGCTAGTCAACTAGAGGCTTACTAGGGACACGTTGTGGTCTATGTATTCACACATGTATTACGATTTCCGGATAACACAATTATAGCATGAACAATAGACAATTACCATGAACAAAGAAATATAATAATAACCATTTATTATTGCCTCTAGGGCATATTTCCAACAGTCTCCCACTTGCACTAGAGTCAATAATCTAGTTACATTGTGATGAATCGAACACCCATTGCGTCCTGGTGTTGATCATGTTTTGCTCTAGGGAGAGGTTTAGTCAACGGATCTGCTACATTCAGGTCCGTATGTACTTTACAAATATCTATGTCTCCATTTTGAACACTTTCACGAATGGAGTTGAAGCGACGCTTGATATGCCTGGTCTTCCTGTGAAACCTGGGCTCCTTCGCAAGGGCAATAGCTCCAGTGTTGTCACAGAAGAGAGTCATCGGGCCCGACGCATTGGGAATCACCCCTAGGTCGGTAATGAACTCCTTCATCCAGACTGCTTCCTGTGCTGCCTCCGAGGCTGCCATGTACTCCGCTTCACATGTAGATCCCGCCACGACGCTTTGCTTGCAACTGCACCAGCTTACTGCTCCTCCATTCAAAATATACACGTATCCGGTTTGTGACTTCGAGTCATCCAGATCTGTGTCGAAGCTAGCGTCGACGTAACCCTTTACGACGAGCTCTTCGTCACCTCCATAAACGAGAAACATATCCTTAGTCCTCTTCAGGTACTTCAGGATATTCTTGACCGCTGTCCAGTGTTCCATGCCGGGATTACTTTGGTACCTTCCTACCAAACTTACGGCAAGGTTTACATCAGGTCTGGTACACAGCATGGCATACATAATAGACCCTATGGCCGAGGCATAGGGGATGACACTCATCTTTTCTCTATCTTCTGCCGTGGTCGGGCATTGAGCCGTGCTCAATTGCACACCTTGCAATACAGGCAAGAACCCCTTCTTGGACTGATCCATATTGAACTTCTTCAATATCTTGTCAAGGTACGTACTCTGTGAAAGACCAATGAGGCGTCTTGATCTATCTCTATAGATCTTGATGCCTAATATATAAGCAGCTTCTCCAAGGTCCTTCATTGAAAAACACTTATTCAAATAGGCCTTTATACTTTCCAAGAATTCTATATCATTTCCCATCAATAGTATGTCATCCACATATAATATGAGAAATGCTACAGAGCTCCCACTCACTTTCTTGTAAACACAGGCTTCTCCATAAGTCTGTGTAAACCCAAACGCTTTGATCATCTCATCAAAGCGAATGTTCCAACTCCGAGATGCTTGCACCAGCCCATAGATTGAGCGCTGGAGCTTGCATACTTTGTTAGCATTCTTAGGATCGACAAAACCTTCCGGCTGCATCATATACAATTCTTCCTTAAGGAAGCCGTTAAGGAATGCCGTTTTGACGTCCATCTGCCATATCTCATAATCATAGTATGCGGCAATTGCTAACATGATTCGGACGGACTTCAGCTTCGCTACGGGTGAGAAAGTCTCATCGTAGTCAACCCCTTGAACTTGTCGATAACCCTTAGCGACAAGTCGAGCCTTATAGATGGTCACATTACCATCCGCGTCTGTCTTCTTCTTAAAGATCCATTTATTTTCTATGGCTCGCCGATCATCGGGCAAGTCAGTCAAAGTCCATACTTCGTTTTCATACATGGATCCTATCTCGGATTTCATGGCTTCTAGCCATTTGTCGGAATCCGGGCCCGCCATCGCTTCTTCATAGTTCGAAGGTTCACCGTTGTCTAACAACATGATTTCCAGGACAGGGTTGCCGTACCACTCTGGTGCGGAACGTGTCCTTGTGGACCTACGAAGTTCAGCAGTAACTTGATCCGAAGCTTCATGATCATCATCATTAACTTCCTCCCCAGTCGGTGTAGGCACCACAGGAACATCTTCCCGCGCTGCGCTACTTTCCGGTTCGGAAGGGGTGACTATCACCTCATCAAGTTCCACTTTCCTCCCACTCAATTCTTTCGAGAGAAACTCTTTCTCCAGAAAGGACCCGTTCTTGGCAACAAAGATCTTGCCTTCGGATCTGAGGTAGAAGGTATACCCAATGGTTTCCTTAGGGTATCCTATGAAGACGCATTTTTCCGACTTGGGTTCGAGCTTTTCAGGTTGAAGTTTCTTGACATAAGCATCGCATCCCCAAACTTTTAGAAACGACAGCTTAGGTTTCTTCCCAAACCATAATTCATACGGTGTCGTCTCAACGGATTTCGACGGAGCCCTATTTAAAGTGAATGCGGCAGTCTCTAAAGCATAGCCCCAAAATGAGAGCGGTAAATCGGTAAGAGACATCATAGATCGCACCATATCCAATAGAGTGCGATTACGACGTTCGGACACACCGTTTCGCTGAGGTGTTCCAGGCGGCGTGAGTTGTGAAACGATTCCACATTTCCTTAAGTGCGCACCAAATTCGTGACTTAAATATTCTCCACCACGATCTGATCGTAAGAATTTTATTTTCCTGTCACGTTGATTCTCAACCTCACTCTGAAATTCCTTGAACTTTTCAAAGGTTTCAGACTTGTGTTTCATTAGGTAGACATACCCATATCTACTTAAGTCATCAGTGAGAGTGAGAACATAACGATATCCTCCGCGAGCCTCAACACTCATTGGACCGCACACATCGGTATGTATGATTTCCAATAAGTTGGTTGCTCGCTCCATTGTTCCGGAGAACGGAGTCTTGGTCATCTTACCCATGAGGCATGGTTCGCACGTGTCAAATGATTCGTAATCAAGAGACTCCAAAAGTCCATCTGCATGGAGCTTCTTCATGCGCTTGACACCAATGTGACCAAGGCGGCAGTGCCACAAGTATGTGGGACTATCGTTATCAACTTTACATCTTTTGGTATTCACACTATGAATATGTGTAACATCACGTTCGAGATTCATCAAGAATAAACCATTGACCAGCGGGGCATGACCATAAAACATATCTCTCATATAAATAGAACAACCATTATTCTCGGATTTAAATGAGTAGCCATCTCGAATTAAACGAGATCCAGATACAATGTTCATGCTCAAAGCTGGCACTAAATAACAATTATTGAGGTTTAAAACTAATCCCGTAGGTAGATGCAGAGGTAGCGTGCCGACGGCGATCACATCGACCTTGGAACCATTCCCGACGCGCATCGTCACCTCGTCCTTTGCCAGTCTCCGTTTATTCCGCAGTTCCTGTTTTGAGTTACAAATATGAGCAACCGCACCGGTATCAAATACCCAGGAGCTACTACGAGTACTGGTAAGGTACACATCAATTACATGTATATCACATATACCTTTGGTGTTGCCGGCCTTCTTGTCCGCTAAGTATTTGGGGCAGTTCCGCTTCCAGTGACCACTTCCCTTGCAATAAAAGCACTCAGTCTCAGGCTTGGGTCCATTCTTTGACTTCTTCCCGGCAACTGGCTTACCGGGCGCGGCAACTCCCTTGCCGTCCTTCTTGAAGTTCTTCTTACCCTTGCCCTTCTTGAACTTAGTGGTTTTATTCACCATCAACACTTGATGTTCTTTTCTGATCTCCACCTCCGCTGATTTCAGCATTGAATATACCTCAGGAATGGTCTTTTCCATCCCCTGCATATTGAAGTTCATCACAAAGCTCTTGTAGCTTGGTGGAAGCGACTGAAGGATTCTGTCAATGACCGCGTCATCCGGGAGATTAACTCCCAGCTGAGACAAGCGGTTGTGTAACCCAGACATTCTGAGTATGTGCTCACTAACAGAACTATTCTCCTCCATTTTACAGCTGAAGAACTTGTCGGAGACTTCATATCTCTCGACCCGGGCATGAGCTTGGAAAACCATTTTCAGCTCTTCGAACATCTCATATGCTCCATGCTTCTCAAAACGCTTTTGGAGCCCCGGTTCTAAGCTGTAAAGCATGCCGCACTGAACGAGGGAGTAATCATCAGCACGTGATTGCCAAGCGTTCATAACGTCTTGGTTCTCTGGGATTGGTGCTTCACCTAGCGGTGCTTCTAGGACATAATCTTTCTTGGCTGCTATGAGGATGATCCTCAGGTTCCGGACCCAGTCCGTATAGTTGCTGCCATCATCTTTCAGCTTGGTTTTCTCTAGGAACGCGTTGAAGTTGAGGACAACGTGGGCCATTTGATCTACAAGACATATTGTAAAGATTTTAGACTAAGTTCATGATAATTAAGTTCATATAATCAAATTATTCAATGAACTCCCACTCAGATAGACATCCCTCTAGTCATCTAAGTGAAACATGATCCGAGTTAACTAGGCCGTGTCCGATCATCACGTGAGACGGACTAGTCAAGATCGGTGAACATCTCCATGTTGATCGTATCTTCTATACGACTCATGCTCGACCTTTCGGTCCTCCGTGTTCCGAGGCCATGTCTGTACATGCTAGGCTCGTCAAGTCAACCTAAGTGTATTGCGTGTGTTCCGAGGCCATGTCTGTACATGCTAGGCTCGTCAACACCCGTTGTATGCGAACGTTAGAATCTATCACACCCGATCATCACGTGGTGCTTCGAAACAACGAACCTTCGCAACGGTGCACAGTTAGGGGGAACACTTTCTTGAAATTATTATAAGGGATCATCTTACTTACTACCGTCGTTCTAAGCAAATAAGATGCAAAACATGATAAACATCACATGCAATCAAATAGTGACATGATATGGCCAATATCATTTTGCTCCTTTGATCTCCATCTTCGGGGCACCATGATCATCTTCGTCACCGGCATGACACCATGATCTCCATCATTGTGTCTTCATGAAGTTGTCACGCCAACGATTACTTCTACTTCTATGGCTAACGCGTTTAGCAATAAAGTAAAGTAATTTACATGGCGTTATTCAATGACACGCAGGTCATACAAAATAATAAAGACAACTCCTATGGCTCCTGCCGGTTGTCATACTCATCGACATGCAAGTCGTGATTCCTATTACAAGAATATGATCAATCTCATACATCACATATATCATTCATCACATCTTCTGGCCATATCACATCACATAGCACATGCTGCAAAAACAAGTTAGACGTCCTCTAATTGTTGTTGCAAGTTTTTACGTGGCTTGTAGGTTTCTAGCAAGAACGTTTCTTACCTACGTATAACCACAACGTGATATGCCAATTTCTATTTACCCTTCATAAGGACCCTTTTCATCGAATCCGTTCCGACTAAAGTGGGAGAGACAGACACCCGCTAGCCACCTTATGCAACTAGTGCATGTCAGTCGGTGGAACCTGTGTCACGTAAGCGTACGTGTAAGGTCGGTCCGGGCCGCTTCATCCCACAATACCGCCGAAACAAGATAAGACTAGTAGCGGCAAGAAGAATTGGCAACATCTACGCCCACAACTGCTTTGTGTTCTACTCGTGCATAGTAACTACGCATAGGCCTGGCTCATGATGCCACTGTTGGGGATCGTAGCAGAATTTTAAAATTTTCCTACGCTCACCAAGATCCATCTATGGAGTATACTAGCAACGAGGGGAAAGGAGTGCATCTACATACCCTTGTAGATCGCGAGCGGAAGCGTTCCAATGAACGGGGTTGATGGAGTCGTACTCGCCGTGATCCAAATCACCGATGACCGAGTGCCGAACGGACGGCACCTCCGCGTTCAACACACGTACGGAGCAGCGACGTCTCCTCCTTCTTGATCCAGCAAGGGGGAAGGAGAGGTTGATGGAGATCCAGCAGCACGACGGCGTGGTGGTGGATGTAGCGGGATCTCGGCAGGGCTTCGCCGAGCTTCTGCGAGAGGGAGAGGTGTTGCAGGGGAGGAGGGAGGCGCCAAAGGCTGTAGTGTGCTGCCCTCCCTCCCCCCTTTATATAGGCCCCCTGGGAGGGGGGCGCCGGCCAGGACCCATCTACATGGGGGGGCGGCGGCCAGGGGGGAGACTTGCCCCCCAAGGCAAGTGGGGCGCCCCCCCACCCTAGGGTTTCCAACCCTAGGCGCAGGGGGAGGCCCATGGGGGGCGCCCCAGCCCACTAAGGGCTGGTTCCCTTCCCACTTCAGCCCATGGGGCCCTCCGGGATAGGTGGCCCCACCCGGTGGACCCCCGGGACCCTTCCGGTGGTCCCGGTACAATACCGGTGACCCCCGAAACTTTCCCGGTGGCCGAAACTTGACTTCCTATATATAATTCTTCACCTCCGGACCATTCCGGAACTCCTCGTGACGTCCGGGATCTCATCCGGGACTCCGAACAACTTTCGGGTTTCCGCATACTCATATCTCTACAACCCTAGCGTCACCGAACCTTAAGTGTGTAGACCCTACGGGTTCGGGAGACATGCAGACATGACCGAGACGCCTCTCCGGTCAATAACCAACAGCGGGATCTGGATACCCATGTTGGCTCCCACATGTTCCACGATGATCTCATCGGATGAACCACGATGTCGAGGATTCAATCAATCCCGTATACAATTCCCTTTGTCAATCGGTATGTTACTTGCCCGAGATTCGATCGTCGGTATCCCAATACCTTGTTCAATCTCGTTACCGGCAAGTCTCTTTACTCGTACCGTAATGCATGATCCCGTGACTAACTCCTTAGTCACATTGAGCTCATTATGATGATGCATTACCGAGTGGGCCCAGAGATACCTCTCCGTCATACGGAGTGACAAATCCCAGTCTCGATCCGTGCCAACCCAACAGACACTTTCGGAGATACCCGTAGTGTACCTTTATAGTCACCCAGTTACGTTGTGACGTTTGGCACACCCAAAGTACTCCTACGGTATCCGGGAGTTGCACGATCTCATGGTCTAAGGAGAAGATACTTGACATTGGAAAAGCTCTAGCAAACGAACTACACGATCTTTGAGCTATGCTTAGGATTGGGTCTTGTCCATCACATCATTCTCCTAATGATGTGATCCCGTTATCAATGACATCCAATGTCCATAGTCAGGAAACCATGACTATCTGTTGATCAACGAGCTAGTCAACTAGAGGCTTACTAGGGACACGTTGTGGTCTATGTATTCACACATGCATTACGATTTCCGGAGAACACAATTATAGCATGAACAATAGACAATTACCATGAACAAAGAAATATAATAATAACCATTTATTATTGCCTCTAGGGCATATTTCCAACAGCCTCCCCACCGGACTGCCCCGTCACCGCCTCACCCTCGTCGGCCGACGCCTGCTGACGCCGCGCCCGTCGCTCGTCACCGCGCCGTCGTCGTCCCATCGCCGGACCTCCCCGAACCTCCCCGAGCGCTTTGCCTAGACCCCACGCTCCCGCGGTGAGCTCCTATACCGAACGCGCCGTCCCCTGTCCCCCTTCCGACCTCGCCAACGTAGCCACCAGCGCCCGGTCTCGCCAGGCCGAGCCCACCCCGTGGCCGCCCTCCCCGCCGCTCGTTGGGCCTCGCCTCGCTCCAGCCGGCCGGCCTCTACATGGACGTGCTCGGGCTCGACCTCTGACCGGGCAGCCCCATGCCCGCGCGCCTTGCCACACCCCCATCGCCGCGCCTTCTCCGGCCGGCCCTGGCCGCCGGCCGCACCCCTGTCTGCGCGACGTCGATGCCCCGCTGGCCTCGTCGAGGCCACGGCCTCGCCCGGGCGTGGCGCCCGTGCCCCAGCGTCCGTTTCGCCCAGCGCCCGTGAGGCCCTTTGGGCCACTGACCAGACGGGCCCATGCCCTAAAAAAATGTGTAAAAAATATATATTAAAAATAAATAGTTAATTAATAGGTTAATTAATTAGTTAACTTTGTTTTATTAACCTAATGAATGTTTTTGTCCAATTAAACATGCTTAATTAAACTAGTCTATGACAGTGGGTCCCCACTGCCCTGTTTTGACCACTCAACCCGGTCAGAGTTGACTGTTGACCCTGATGACGTCATGATGATGCAGTATTTCCTTTTTATTAATAATTTCATAATATTATTAAAACTTTGAAAAATCATATAAAATAAACCGTAGCTCGGATGAAAATGTTTTCTACATGAAAGTTGCTCAGAACGAAGAGCTGAATCCGGATACGCGGTCCATTCGTCTGCCGCACGTCCCTAGCATAGCAAACATCGAACATTTCCCCTCCGGTTCATCTGTCTGACAGACATCCGGAACCGAGAAAACTTTCCCGGATGTTTCCCCCTTCGCCAGTATCGCCTAGTGCTGCGTTAGAACATGTCTAGCTCTGCGTGTTGTCCTGTTATGCTCTTGCTTGCTATGTATTTACTGTTTTCTCCCCCCTCTTCTCTTCGGTAGACCCCGTGACGGCTGCCGATGCCGCTGTGATCGACTACGTCAACGACGACCCTCCTTCTTGTCTGAGCAACCAGGCAAGCCCCCCCCCCCTTTGATAATCCTGATACCGCCCATTCTATACTCTCATGCTTGCATTAGATATTGCTACTGTTATTGTTTGCTCCTATTCTGATGCATAGCCTGCTTTTGTTACCTACCTGCTTATCCTAAACTACTTAGTATAGGTTGGCTAGTGATCCATCAGTGACCCCCACTTGTCCTTGTTGCCCTTGCTTCATCATCGACGCCTCGATCGACGTGATCGACGACCAGAGCCCGACACCTCACATCACATCACGCGCCTTTTGTTGCTCGACTCTACAGAGCTACTATCGAGTGCCGAGGGTGATCCCTCATAACGCAATCATGATGATAATTCTGTAGTGTACCTATTCGGTCGTGGTCATCGAGGGTGATTTCCTCTTTCACCATTCCCGATACGGCTCTGTCGTTCAACACCTCAAGTGTGAACCTCGAGGGTGATCCCTCTTATGTTCACCTTGATGATTAAATTGAGTGGAATCCACCGGGGGTGATTCCTTGGGTTTTCCCCTTGATGTTTGGACACACGGTTACCTTGACTTTACTTGAGACCCTTGGGAAAGTCGGGCGGGCCCGGAGAGACCCCGCAAGATGGTTACGAGGCACCGCCGGGCCGGCAGGCCGCCCCCGACTGGGCTGGCCTAGCCCTTGCCGTATTTCCTCGAGACGGGGCGACGGGGTCACATTATCGTGAGTCTTTGCTCGTCTCCGCAAGCTAATAATACACTATGGTTTGGGTATTTGTTCTGAATTGGCCTTTGGCCTTTACGCAATAACCACCACGCGAGAATAGATATGGGCCTCGACGTCGCAGTATCAGCCGAAGCTTTGTCAGACGTCCAGTTCAGCATCCTGGGCCTGTCGGGCCAGTGCCATCCAGTATGAGGTGGTGCTCGTCCCGGCTCGTCGCACAATGACCCGAGTGCAACGGGCGATGGGCCCAGACCCCGGAGTGCTTAGGAGGTAGACCGGCGGGGACCTCTCTGCTGAGCCTAGGTAGGGCTGCGACGTGTTAATCTTCCGAGGCCGGGCATGACCCAGGAAAGTGTGTCCGGCCAGAGTGATCGAGCGTGTTGGAAAACGTGGGGCACCCCTGCAGGGAAGATTATCTATTAATAGTCGTGTCCACGGTAACGGACGTTCAGACTTATATCCTGATCTTATACAACTACAAATGGATACTTGAGATATGTGGCTCCGGGATTGCTTTCTCGTAGGGAGTCGAGGAAGGATCTCTGGGCGTTATGCTACAACATGCTTGTTACATATGAACTGCTATTCTTTACTCTTCTACATGCTGCAAGATGCTTGGAGCTGTTTGAAGATGCTAGTCTTCGCTAGGCTAGGCCTTCCCCTCTATTCTGGCATTCTGCAGTTCAGTCCACAGATACAACCCTTCCATTTGATACCAATGCATACTTAGTATAGATCTGATTCTTGCGAGTACTTTGGATGAGTACTCACGGTTGCTTTGCTACCCCTTTCCCCCTTCTTTCTTCTTTCCGGTTGATGCAACCAGTTGGTGGATCCCTGGAGCCAGATGCCACCATCGACGAATGCTACTACGTGGAGCCCGCCGACGACCAGGAGTAGTTACGAGGTCCCAGGCAGGAGGCCTTGCCTCTTCGATCGTTGTTGCTTTTGTGCTAGCCTTCTGAAGGCATCCTTGTTTAACTTATGTCTGTACTCAGATATTGTTGCTTCCGCTAACTCTTGTGTATCGAGCTTGTATTCGAGCCTTCGAGGCCCCTGGCTTGTAATATAAAGCTTGTATTATTTCTATATGTTCCTAGAGTTGTGTTGTGATATCTTGCCGTGAGTCCCTGATCTTGATCGTACACATTTGCGTGTATGGTTAGTGTATGATTAAATCGGGGGCGTCACAAGTTGGTATCAGAGCCGACTGCCTGTAGGATCCCCCTTTCCAACTCCTTGGCCGAAGTTGAGTCTAGTGTTTGAAAAACCGTTTTACCAACATGGATGTGTGGCTTACGGGCCCATGTCGCCATTGGGTGCTATTAGGATCTTTTATTCCTCGTCTATGCTCTGGAAATCTGATCTCTCTGCTATTCGGGTTAAATGGTTTTGTTAACTCTAACTCTAGGTTCTCGTAAATACTTTCTCCCGGAGAGCCCCTCACTCCAGATGATTGCTTGGTGCACCAGAAGATTCTGAAGATACTCTCTGATGTTTTACCGAGACCCTTCTGCCTTTCGTCGTTAGAATCCCTACCACCGATAAATCCTTATGCGTAACTACCTATGTTGTCGTTCATACCTTCATCCCCAGTTGCTCTTATTATGGCAAGATGCCTCGAATTACTCTCTGTTGTCCTGAGAACCCGTTGAGCCTACTACCTTGCTGTTCTTTGCCACATGAATATCCCCTACGGATAACTCGCGCTTGCCGAGTATCCGTTCATCCACAGTTGTTCATCTGATTCACAAGATACTTTGGAATACCATCCAATCTTCCGATAATCCTCTCCAACTATTGCTCCGCTAATACTTATCTGCTTGCATTATGGTTACTTCCATATGTCTAGCAATACTCATTAGCATCCTTGTCATCGTAATTTCGAGCATATGATTTGATAAGTTTTTGAATGCTCGCAATCATCGGTCCTAATTAGAATTCTTCCCATCGGCCCAGACGTCACTCCGGAGATGAGCTGGTGTTCGACAAATCAAGCCTTGATTGATTGTCGATCTATGTCTTTTCAACTTGCTTGTCTTTGATCAGAGCCTCTACTTCTGATCCCCCAATTTGGAAACCATAATTCCTTTGCAATTGAGCTTTGAGTTAGTCAGTTGTTTCTATAACCTGACCTCCTTGCATTCTTTCTTCTTTTGGTTGAGTACCGATACTCTCATCAGATCCATTGTGGACCTCCAGGTCCTTTGTTGGGTTTTATCCGACAATGTCCTTCATATTCAGTAACCTTGTGAGACTTTACTCGGATACACAATGCCTTTGGTAATTTGTATCCTCCGCTCTCGTCAACCATACTCTGCTTTCGGGCTTGATTTCTTTACTCGTGAAGTTTGTGGTATATGTTCCTAAGATGTCCCTATGTGTTGAATCTATGTCTTACCTAAATATGTGTGAACCCGGAAACTTCTACGACTCATAATCTATTGGTGTTATGCCAGATAAAATTTCAACACTACAAATTTGTTGAAAATGGGAAGTGAATGAAAGGTTATGCATTGGAGAAGTGGGAGTCGACCTTGAACTTTGTGTTCATGCCCATGGACACGATGTAGGTCCTATCATGGAAGCTTCTTGCTATAATAATAATCCTATTGTGATAAGTTCGTCTTGTATCTATGTTTGGTCCTTCGCAACTGTGGTTCCAATCATGATTGTTCTTCTTTGATTTCATTTCTCGGACAAGTGGAAGTACTTGTCTTCTGTATATTATTTCACCCGTCCAACCTCTGTTCTAATATACCCTCGAGTATTACCCTATGGTATCTCGAGAATATCATGGAACTACATAGCCTCTTATGAGTTCTTCATCAACTATTAATTCTTGCCGATTCCAATTTTCCACGGGTTCTGAGTTGTTAGACACTCGAGAACACCGATAACTGACTCGAGTCCACACTTTCCCCTTCCATTGTTTTGTTAACCTTTCTTATAAATTAACATATCTGAGCAGTGATAACTCACTGCTTATGTAAACACCTCGTTGTACAAACTCTGTCAGTAAGACCTTGTTACTATTGTTGATGACATTCCGGTAGCCACCGATGGACGAGAACTTTGCATATTGGTCCGCCTCGTCTTAACGAGCAGGAAAATGGTTTTCTTCGTTCCTCGCCCTTGGTACCAACGTTGTTGCCAACATAATTGACAGGCTATCCTCTGACCTGCCTTGCAATCATGATCGTGCCAAATGATTAGCGCCTTCCTAGTATTAACCCACATGGTGGGCCCATAACCCATAGTTCCACAGGATCGAAACCTGACTCTCATGTACATCCCAGTTTTCTAAGTTATTCCTCGCACTTGGCTTCGTATGTAAATCACGAATCACCTTCCTAGCGATCTATTCTGGTATCAGACGCAATACTTTTCCCTTTGCTCTGAACCCCTTCATCACCTGTTTTATGCATCAGCTGGATGCATACTTGGTTGAAACTTGTTATACCTTCTTATAGCACTCTCGATACGTTCCTGGTGCTTCTAAAATCTTCTTCCTTAAGATAACTACCGGATGTCGATCCTTTCAGACGTCCATCCTTATAGCTTCCCCCTTATTACACGCCTTAAATCTCGGGACGAGATTTCTTGTAGTAGAGGAGAATTGTGACGCCCGGATAATTAAGCTATAGTAATTCCCTGCTAATGATGCCACGTCATCATGATTACTGTTGTTAAACTCGCGCTGGTTCGAATCCGGTCCAAATTCAAATTTAAATTAGAGTCAAAATTTAAAGTTTTCAAAATATAAAACTAAAGTGTTCAGACTTTGACAAATAATTCATAGAAAACACTGGTGGAGAAATCATCTTTTTGCAAATTGTTTAAGTGCCTTAAAATAAAAGAAAACATAAATGTTTTTAAAAGAAAACAAAAATAAGAAAAGGGCCACCCCCCCTCTCTGCCTGGGCCTTAGCCACTGGGCAGGCCCCGCCGGCCCAGCAGACCAAGCCAGCCCAGCCGCCCCCCTTGCTCCCCTTACCCACCCCGAGCCGAACCCTAGCCGGTTCCCTCCCCACTCGCCCCCACTTCCCTCCCCCACGATCCGCTCCTCCTCTGCCCCCCGATTGGATCGGGGGGATCGCACCCGTCTTCGCCCGACCGCCCCATCGCCACCTTGCCGGCGCCTGTCTCTCCTTCTCCTCCCGTCCGCGCGCCGCCCCGGCCCCTCCGCCCTCGATCTGGAACGAGGACTCAACCCCGCGGCGCCCCGACGACCGCCCCCGCCGCCCGCGGAGTTCGCCGGCGCTGCCTACCCACCGGACTGCCCCGTCACCGCCTCACCCTTGTTGGACGACGCCTGCTGACGCCGCGCCCGTCGCTCGTCACCGCGCCGTCGTCGTCCCATCGCCGGACCTTCCCGAACCTCCCCGAGCCCTCTGCCTAGACCCCACGCTCCCGCGGTGAGCTCCTGTACCGAACGCGTCGTCCCCTGTCCCCCTTCCGACCTCGTCAACGTAGCCACCAACGCCCGGTCTCGCCAGGCCGGGCCCACCCCGTGGCCGCCCTCCCTGCCGCTCGTCGGGCCTCGCCCCGCTCTAGCCGGCCGGCCTCTACGCGGCCGTGCTCGGGCTCGACCTCCTACCGGGCAGCCCCATGCCCGCGCGCCTCGCCATACCCCCGCCGCCGCGCCTGCTCCGGCCGGCCCTGGCCGCCGGCCGCACCCCTGTCCGTGCCGCGTCGACGCCCCGCTGGCCTCGTCGAGGCCACGGCCTCGCCCGGGCGTGGCGCCCGTGCCCCAGCGTCCGTTTCGCCCAGCGCCCGTGAGCCCCTTTGGGCCTCTGACCAGGCGGGCCCATGCCCTAAAAAATGTGTTAAATAATATATATTAAAAATAAATAGTTAATTAATAGGTTAATTAATTAGTTAACTTTGTTTTATTAACCTAATGAATGTTTTTGTCTAATTAAACATGCTTAATTAAACTAGTCTATGACAGTGGGTCCCCACTGCCCTGTTTTGACCACTCAACCCGGTCAGAGTTGACTGTTGACCCTGATGACGTCATGATGATGCAGTATTTCCTTTTTATTAATAATTTCAGAATATTATTAAAACTTTGAAAAATCATATAAAATAAACCGTAGCTCGGATGAAAATGTTTTCTACATGAAAGTTGCTCAGAACGAAGAGACGAATCCGGATACGCGGTCCATTCATCTGCCACAGGTCCCTAGCATAGCAAACGTTGAACATTTCCCCTCCGGTTCATCTGTCTGACAGATGTCCGGAACTGGGAAAACTTTCCCGGATGTTTCCCCCTTCGCCAGTATCGCCTAGTGCTGCGTTAGAACATGTCTAGCTCTGCGTGTTGTCCTGTTATGCTCTTGCTTGCTATGTATTTACTGTTTTCTCCCCCCTCTTCTCTTCGGTAGACCCCGTTACGGCTGCCGATGCCGCTGTGATCGACTACGTCGACGACGACCCTCCTTCTTGTCTAAGCAACCAGGCAAGCCCCCCCTTCGATCATCCCGATACCGCCCATTCTATACTCTCATGCTTGCATTAGATATTGCTACTGTTATTGTTTGCTCCTATTCTGATGCATAGCCTGCTTTTGTTACCTACCTGCTTATCCTAAACTGCTTAGTATAGGTTGGCTAGTGATCCATCAGTGACCCCCACTTGTCCTTGTTGCCCCTGCTTCATCATCGACGCCTCGATCGACGTGATTGACGACCAGAGCCCGACACCTCACATCACATCACGCCCCTTTTGTTGCTCGACTCTACAGAGCTACTATCGAGTGCCGAGGGTGATCCCTCATAATGCACTCCTGATGATAATTCTGTAGTGTAGCTATTCGGTCGTGGTCATTGAGGGTGATTTCCTCTTTCACCATTCCCGATACGGCTCTGTCGTTCAACACCTCAAGTGTGAACCTCGAGGGTGATCCCTCTTACGTTCACCTCGATGATTACATTGAGTGGAATCGACCGGGGGTGATTCCTCGGGTTTTCCCCTTGATGTTTGGACACACAGTTACCTTGACTTTACTTGTGACCCTTGGGAAAGTCGGGCAGGCTCGGAGAGCACCCGCAAGATGGTTACGAGGCACAGCCGGGCCGGCAGGCAGCCCCTGAGTGGGCTGGGCTAGCCCTTGTCGTATTTCCTCGAGACAGGGCGACGGGGTCACATTATCGTGAGTCTCTGCTCGTCTCTGCAAGCTAATAATACACTATGGTTTGGGTATTTGTTCTGAATTGGCCTTTGGCCTTTACGCACTAACCACCACGCGAGAATAGATATGGGCCTCGATGTCGCAGTATCAGCCGAAGCTTTGTCAGACGTCCAGTTCAGCATCCTGGGCCTGTCGGGCCAGTGCCATCCAGTATGAGGTGGTGCTCGTCCCGGCTCGTCGCACAACAACCCGGAGTGCAACGGGCGATGGGCCCAGACCCCGGAGTGCTTAGGAGGTAGACCGGCGGGGACCTCTCTGCTGAGCCTAGGTAGGGCTGCGACGTGTTGATCTTCCGAGGCCGGGCATGACCCAGAAAAGTGTGTCCAGCCAGAGTGATTGAGCATGTTGGAAAACGTGGTGCACCCCTGCAGGGAAGATTATCTATTAATAGCCGTGTCCACGGTAACGGACGTTCAGACTTATATCCTGATCTTATACAACTACAAATGGATACTTGAGATATGTGGCTCCGGGATAGCTTTCTCGTAGTGAGTCGAGGAAGGATCTCTGGGCGTTAATGCTACAACATGCTTGTTACATATAAACTGCTATTCTTTACTCTTCTACATGCTGCAAGATGCTTGGAGCTGTTTGAAGATGCTAGTCTTCGATAGGCTAGGCCTTCCCCTCTATTCTGGCATTCTGCAGTTCAGTCCACAGATACAACCGTTCCATTTGATACCAATGCATACTTAGTATAGATCTGATTCTTGCGAGTACTTTGGATGAGTACTCATGGTTGCTTTGCTACCCCTTTTCCCCCTTCTTTCTTCTTTCCGGTTGATGCAACCAGTTGGTGGATCCCTGGAGCCAGATGCCACCATCGACGAATGCTACTACATGGAGCCCGCCCACGACCAGGAGTAGTTAGGAGGTCCCAGGCAGGAGGCCTTGCCTCTTCGATCGTTGTTGCTTTTGTGCTAGCCTTCTTAAGGCATCCTTGTTTAACTTATGTCTGTACTCAGATATTGTTGCTTCCGCTGACTCTTGTGTATCGAGCTTGTATTCGAGCCTTCGAGGCCCCTGGCTTGTAATATAAAGCTTGTATTATTTCTATTTGTGTCTAGAGTTGTGTTGTGATATCTTCCCGTGAGTCCCTGATCTTGATCGTACACATTTGCGTGTATGATTAGTGTATGATTGAATCAGGGGCGTCACAGCCGCTGCTGAAGGTATGGAAAACGAGGTCTGTTTTCTAGGACTTGCCGTACTGGAAGATCCACCGTGTGCCTCACAGCCTAGATGTCATGCATATCACGAAGAACGTGTGCGAGAGTCTGCTTGGTACCCTGCTCAACATGCCAGAGAGGACCAAAGATGGGCCGAAAGCAAGGGCGGACTTGAAATCAATGGGCATCAAGGAGGAGCTTCTCGCTAATGATGATGATGAGGCGAAGCAGGACACAGAAAGTCATCGCAAAGGCAAAAAGGCCAAGAAGACCGGAAATGACTTCCCTCCCGCGTGCTTCACTCTAAGTCAGGAGGAGATCGAGCAGTTTTTCACATGCCTCGTAGGAGTAAAACTTCCTTACGGTTACGCGGGGAAGATAAGGAGATACCTAGACTCAGCGAAGCAAAAGTTCAGCGGGATGAAGTCTCACGACTGTCACGTGCTGATGAAGCAGATACTTCTAGTTGCAATCCGTGGGATCATGGACGCGCACGTCCGGGAAACGCTATTTGGCCTATGCAACTTTTTCGACGTCATCTCTCGGAAGTCGGTTGGCGTGAGGCAACTCAGAAGGCTACAGGAAGAGATCCTGGTGATACTATGCGAGCTTGAGATGTACTTCCCGCCCGCATTCTTCGACGTTATGGTGCATCTGCTGGTCCATATCGTGGAGGATATCATCCAACTCGGGCCAACGTTCCTGCACAGCATGATGCCGTTCGAAAGGATGAATGGTGTCATCAAAGGATACGTTCGCAACATGTCACGTCCAGAGGGAAGCATAGCCAGGGGCTTTCTGACCGAAGATGCATCTCCTACTGCACGAATTATCTAGGCATCGAGAACCCCATTGGTCTGCCCGTCAATAGGCACCTCGGCAGGCTCGCTGGATGGGGTCACCGTGAGGGTCGCCGCGAAATGCATGTCGACTTCGAGGGTCGACTCGCCGACTTTGAAAGAGCAAACCTAGTCGCGCTACAACACATAGACGTGGTCTATCCTTGGGTGGTAGAGCACAAAACCTTTATTGAGAAGACGTACAATGACCGAGGCCTACAGAGGACGGACCGAGATATAATCAAAGAGCACAACTCATGTTTCACGCGTTGGTTCAAGCAGAAGCTTCTGTCGTACCCTTTACATGAGGATTCTTCCGCGGAAGAAAAACTCATATTCGCCTTGTCACAAGGCGCCGAGCACAACCTGATGACGTATGAGGCGTACGATATCAACGGCTACACATTCTACACCGAGGGAAAGGACATGAAGAGCGATGGTTATCAGAACTCCGGGGTAACAATGGAATCCTACACCGGTAACGACAAGGACAGATACTACGGAAGGATCGAGGAGATCTGGGAGCTGAGCTACGCTAGAGAGAAGGTCCCGATGTTCCATGTCAGATGGGCCAAGAGCGTCCTAAAAGAAGACCGGTATTTCACCACCATGGTTATACCCGAAGCCAAATCCAAGACCGCGGGCGCAAACGTCACCGCGAAAAATGAGCCATGGGTACTGGCTTCCCAAGTGGACCAATGCTTCTTCATTACCGACCCGTCAAAGCCCAGTCGTGTTGTCGTGAGGAGAGGCAAAAGGAAGATCATCAGAATGGATGGAGTCGCCAATGAGCAAGACTTCGACAAGTACGGCGACCCGAAGATGGAACATGACGACGACGATGAAGTACAAGCATACACCACAAGAAGAAGGAGGACCACCCTACCTAAAGGACGTCCGTTCAAGAGAAGAACTCCATTTGCGAAAAATAAGGGCAAGAAGATTGTGAACAGATAGCTAGCTAAGATCGATTGTATTTAAATTGTAGCCTTCATTTCTCGATTGTATTCATAAATCTTTTCATATTCATAAATGTTTTACCAATTCACAAATGAATGCAACTTTTATGAATTTTTATGAATTTTTTTCAAATTTTGAAATAACAAATTTGATGATATTTTCAAATAACAAATTTGATGATATTTTTTCATATTCATAAATATTTTCATATTCATAAATATTTTCATATTCATAAATATTTTCGCCCCACCGCCCCCGACGCCGACCCCCACCGCCCCCGACGCCCCCGACCCCCACCAGACCGCCACCGCCCCCAAATCTCTCTCTCACTCCCGGCGGCGGCTGCCTCGTCGGAGCTGCCCCTAGACGGCGGCCTCTGGTTAGTCTCTCTCCCTCCCTCCCTCTCTCCCCCGCTCATCCCCATGCGGTGCGGATTTAGTTTTGATCCCTGATGCGGTGCGTGCAGGAAGTGTTTGAGAGCCACCGCGTCGTCTTCACCGTCGGCACCTACACCGCATCGTCTTCACCGTCGGCACCTCCATCGCCTCCTTCCTCACCTCCATCGCCATCGTCTTCACCGTACGCCCCTGTTCCCTCCCTGCTCCCCCCCGCACTCCTCCCCCCCCCCCCCGCGCGCCTCTGCAGGAATGTGTTGTTGAATATTAGTCTGCATTGTTGCTAGTCGTGCTTGATTTCGAGCTCTTTGTAGTTACCTGGGGCTTGCCCTTGTGGTCCAATCTGCGAGCTGACTAATTTACTCTCTTTTTTTAGCTTAAAATTGGTGTAGGGTTAGTTATACCCTTGAATCTAGTTCAGTAGCTATAAATGCAGATTGATATTTCAATTGCAGATGCTTAGAATTAGTTCAGCACAATACCTGTAATCCAGTTTAGTTGAGGTGATTTGACATCTACAAAACTCTGAGAAAAAACTACTGTAATCCCTGACAATTGCTGTTAGTAATTTTTTTTCAATTGTGTTGTGCTGTTTATAAGGATGTAGAAGTCACCCTAAAAAAAGGATGTAAAAGTCTTTCAGTCCAGACTAACTTTGTAGGTTGGAGTTTGGTTAGCCATGGTTCAGCCAACTATTTCTAGCTTGACTGTTTGGCTGGTTTGGTAGGTGGTGTAATCTAGTGTTGTGCCGCTGATGCAACTGGTGTCCATGAGTACTTATAAATCTGGTTAGAATTAGTTTAAGAATTGATCTGTGCGTATCAATGTGATTGTAGTTTTTCTTGTTATCAAGTTTAGTTGATGTTTATTTAAATATAGCTTATATGATCAGCCACTCTATGTATGATTGTGGCTTGAAGGTTCTTCCTTTTTCCTTCAAATTCTGTCTGGTGGCAATATTAGTCTGCATTTTTCACCTCTACAAGTCTGTTTTGTGTGTGTTAAAACATTTAAGGTCATTGTTAGCCTGCTTGAGAACCACTTTGATCTATGTAGTACAACCTGTTGCATAGAGATAAATTTGGCAGTCACATGGCTGATCTTTTTATTAGGGATTACATGTTGCATCTATCACAAAATGCTATCTAAAATAGTCTGAACCTGAAAGTGTGTTGTTGCACATACAATAGCTAGTAGGCACTACTTGAACTGAAAACTAAACTACAGTTGCATGCTCTCTGATTAATTTTTGTACCTAGATCAGATTGTATTTAGGCAGCACACTATATAAGCTTCACTGTATTTTCAGATGTACAGGATGGTAGACGTGCATATCATGTTGTTCTTCTACTCTACAGTATTGTGCCACCATGGTGTTAATTTTGAGTTGCCATTAAACTGGACTATAAGATGTTTAATGCCTGCAAACATGGCCTAATTTATTAACAAAGAGAACTCTATATCCTACTACTGTATGAAATTCGTATGTGAAATGAGCTGACAATAGGATTATCTACTACTCCATAGGTTTGCTGGACAATTGTCATTCTTCTTAATGACAGTTCTACAGGCCTTGTTGGACAATGAAATTTCCCCCTTTGTCGTGTTCTTATGTCAAATATATCGTGTTTATGTTTTTATAACGATGACACTATGTTGATAATCTATAATCCACCAAGTTCTTGCCAGAAAAAACGATGAAAAGATAAAGACAACATATGTTTCTGAAGTTAATGCACCTATTTGCAAGGCCCCATATGTATACATTACCGATGCAGTACTTTTATTGTCGGTAATTTTTTATTACATTTCTTTTGCTCTTTGTACAACTGCAATTTCATTTATGTTGTTATAAGTTTGTTACTGTCAGCATGATTTAACTTGGTATGCAGTAGGCACTGGTCTCATTCTTAGACCGACATACCCGCAGTGCGCATTCAGCATGTCGATAATGATTTTGGCAGCAGTGTGAGGCAGCAGTGTGCGGCGCAATTCCTTCATTGGATAATGATTTTGCAGGTACCCCGAGAGGCCCTTGAGTTTGCCGGAATGTCGATTAACTTCCATTCCGGCAAATTCGGGTACTCCATATGTCCTATTTTCAGCAAAGGTCATGCTGAAATTGTCCGTGAATTTTAGCATGACTTTGCTAAAAATAGGACATATGGGGTACTTGCGACTAATGCATGGGCCGGGGTTTGAATTCCCCTAGTCGTTTTCTCCCTACTCTGCTCTGCCCACATGCACCTAAACATGTAAAGGCTGTCATACTACACCCTTGAATTGTCACATAGTTCCATCAATGAAATAAAAACACTGTAATTAATTGGACAAATGTTATTTACATACTTGGGCGTGCAGGACCACCATTGTTTCACCACTAGCAATGTTTCTGTTGTCACTGCTTGTGTCATCAGTTTCTGAGCTTTCGATTGGACAGATTGTCTGAACAATGTTTGACAACCAAACCTTCCTCCTCTTCTTATTCCTTCCTCGTTTTGCCCTCTTGTTGCTTTTCCGGCTCTTAGACCATTTAACAATGCTTTGCCCTCCAAAACCAGCAATTGAAGTAATGCGACTCCGCCCTACGAACCACACATTTCTGTCACTTGTTATGCAAATCATATTCTCATACTTTTTGAAAATATTTGCTTTGCCACTTAGCTCCAATGGGTGATTCTGTGGTTCGATCATTCTGACCACCTACGTCCGCAACACAACCACAAAATCAGTACACACATTGTCACCTGAACAGCTTCTTATTATCAACAAATATTGTATACATATATACCTGGACCGTGCCCTCCTTCCGGCCTTGAATCTTGAGCAGCATTATCTTAGGATGCCTCGGTGTCGACAAATCCTAAATAATGAGACAATGATAATTCCTCACAAACCAACCCTTAAATAACACTGAGCCATTATGCCGTCACCCTTGAAGCCTTGCGGGCATTGCAGCCCTTAGCTTGTTCATTCTGTAGATTTCCAAAATTCAGTTTTGTAGGCCCTTGACAATAACCAACTTTTTGACCAAACTTTTTTCCTATTTAGAGCAAAACATGGCGCGCCCAACCGACAGGCCAGGTCGGTCGCACGGTGTAGATGGGGTGGATCGCGGCGGCGGGCGGGTGATCAATCCGATCGCGCGCGAGGTCGGGGATGCCGCTCGGTGGAAATGGGGTGGCAGTGGAGTCCGAGATGAGGCCGGCGACGATGGACGGCGTGGGACGGCGTGGGACAACGTGCGAATGAGCGCGTCAGCATTGGCGCTCGAGCCACCAAAGCAGCGCCGACGCCCGGGCAGCGAGGCCTGAGCGACCAACGGAGCAGCGGCGCCCGAGCTCAAGGCAGCCGACGGGCCTGACGTAGTCGGGGACGAGGCCGACAAGGCAACCCGCAGGGCCGCCGTGCAGACGCGGCGGAGGCGGGTGGTGTGGATCGATTGGCGGGCAGACGCGCGAGTGGCGGCTATGATTGGCCGCCGCATGGCGCGAGGCCTCCGGGTGTAGGCGATGCAGGTGTCCCGGTTGGAGCAGGGCGGTGATGGCCGGCGCAGGGCGACGGGCGGGCTAGCGCGCGCACGACGGCCTTGAGGGGCCGCCTGTCGCACGAGGCCGACGGGTCGGTGAAGTAGCCGGCCGGTCGTGCCGGTGTCGGAGTAGAGGCGCGGGGTGTCGACAGCGGCGGCGGGCGACGCAGACCGATCAAGTAGAGATCGGAAAACCAAATAGAAAACGCTGATCAAAACGACCGACGGGAGAGCGAAAAAACCCGGAGCGAGGGCTCGGGAAAGAGACTCTCTAGGGCAGCCGGCCAACACGGCCGCGGACGAACCCTAGATACGGGCGGCGCGGCCCCCGGCGGCGGTCATGGAGGCCGACCGCCCCAGGGGTGGCGCGCGGGTGCGAAAGCGGCGACGGCTGATGTCTACTACGCAACCTTCTTCTTGTAGACGTTGTTGGGCCTCCAAGTGCAGAGGTTTGTAGGACAGTAGCAAGTTTCCCTCAAGTGGATGACCTAAGATTTATCAATCCGTGGGAGGCGTAGGATGAAGATGGTCTCTCTCAAACAACCCTGCAACCAAATAACAAAGAGTCTCTTGTGTCCCCAACACACCCAATACAATGGTAAATTGTATAGGTGTACTAGTTCGGCGAAGAGATGGTGATACAAGTGCAATATGGATGGTAGATATAGGTATTTGTAATCTGAAAATATAAAAACAGCAAGGTAGCAAGTGATAAAAGTGAGCGTAAACGGTATTGCATTGCTAGGAAATAAGGCCTAGGGTTCATACTTTCACTAGTGCAAGTTCTCTCAACAATAATAATATAATTGAATCATATAACTATTCCTCAAGATGCAACAAAGAGTTACTCCAAAGTCACTAATAGCGGAGAACAAACGAAGAGATTATGGTAGGGTACGAAACCACCTCAAAATTATTCTTTCTGATCGATCTTTCAAGAGTCCGCAGTAGAATAACACCTTAACACACAAATCAACCAAAACCCTAACGTCACCTAGATTCTCCAATGTCACCTCAAGTATCCGTGTGTAACATTCCAAATTTTCAATTTAGAATGTTATGCATTAGATCATCATTGCATATCATATTTTATTGCATTTTGGCTTGATCCTAGAAATTCTATGCAACTCAAGCACCCACGGAGAGAGTTGGGATTTACGTTATTTTCATATTTGAGTTTTCTCAAATTTTGAAAAGAAGATCGTTTGATTTTAATTATTTTCTCTTCGAATATTTCTTTTATGAAAATAAAAGAGAGGGGATAACATGACTTCCTCAAAATAAAGAAATATTGGAGAATTAATGTTAAAATCAAATAAGAATTTTGTTTGGAGTTTTATCGCTATTTTATTTGAATTAGGAAAAAAATATGCGTTTTTCAAAATTGTACTAGTGTCCCAAATAAATGTTCACCTTGTCCGGTAGATTTGTAGAGGACGGGGAAAATTTATTTCAGGATTTTTGGAATCCGTTTAATATTTCTTTTCTTCATTTATCTGCGCGGAATTATTTAAAAAAACGAACCGACCTAACCGGGCCGTGTCCGACCTGGACACTAGCCCGGCCTGCCCTCCGCGGAGGCCCGAGCCAGCGCCACCCCGCCCAAAAAGCCTAGCGCCACCCGAAACCCGCCGCCGCGTCGCCGTCCCGAGCCGCCGCCGCACCGCCCGCGCCTCCCCGCTGCGCCGCCGCCGGATCCCCTCGCCGCCATCGCCATTAGCCGCCGGAGCCGCCACCGACCCCGCCGGAGGTAGCCGCCGCCGCCCTCGGTTTTCGTGAGAAAACCGATCGGTTTTTTTTGAAACCCTAGATCCCGTTTTTTTATTAGATCGTTTTTTTCGGTTTAGTTATTTAGCGAATGCCCGTTCGTACGTTCGTTTTAACGAATGGTTTTCACTCGTTAACCGCAGACAGCGAACGTTCATTCGTTAGCCTGTTCGTCAGTTTTTCTTTTTCTCGGATTTTTCGCGGTTACTTTCTATCGCGATTTCTGATCTGATTTTCGTTTTAGTTTATCTTTTCGCTCGTTTATCGGAATCAGGCGATTCAAGCGCCTAGTTCTTCGTCTCGAAGCCCTTTTTCTGTTTAATCAACTTAAAAAAGTTGTTGCTACTGTAAAATTTGACTTTAGTCCAGATTAGTAATCGAAGCTTGTTTCTTTCGCAGTTTGAGTTTCGTTGCTTCGTTTGATTTGATTCTTTTTGCAAACCGGAGTTCTTAAGTTGAACTTTCTGGTTAGAGCTTCTTATTTGAGTTTTACCCGTGCATCTTTGCTTGATTGCTTATTGTATGCTTGTTTGTTTGCGATAGAGTACCCGTAGTGCGAAGCATGCTACTACGAGTCTCTAGGTTTCACGGACCATCAGCAAGGCAAGTAACACTTTAATCATACCTTTTTACTACCCAGTTTTAATGGATTAGATCAATCCTCAATACAATTGCATGGTTAGGATCTGAATTAAATTGTGGGTTTGGGAACTAGATGAGGTAGTACATATTCATCTATTTATTTTCAGACCTATGGGAGTTACTTCTACGTTGCTTATATTGCTATGCTATGCTCGTAGACATGGTTTGGGCTTGAGTGTATTCATGACATATGTGAGTATTGTTAATTACTGGTTAACTTAAGGTGGCAACTTTAATACACATTGGTGGATTGAGGCACCTGGGGAACCCAGTGTTGAATGTATTTTTGGAAATCCCGGGGTACCGTGTGATTCTCCTATGGACTGCCACCCAGACTCAAAGGGATCATAAGATTATTCATGCTAGAAACTTCCGTGTGCAGCCACATGCCATTATGGGCTCTGGCACAGTTGAGTAAGTTGTGGGAAACCTTTCCATGATGGGCTAGCAGATGTAGGGGATTGTAGGTGTACAGGCCTATCTATCGGTTAAGGGGACCTCTTCGGAAAGATTGTGTCTCGGTCATCCATTTCTCAAACATTATAAAGTGCGAGAAATCCAACGGAGGAGATCGAGTCTTGTGGGGAAAAGTGCGCAAACCTCTGCAGAGTGTACAAACTAATCATGGTTAGCCGTGTCCCCGGTTATGGACATCTTGAGTATCTAGTTCTTGGATTATCATGTGGATCTCATCACTCTTAATATAATTTGATTGGGTTTAATGATGATGCTTAATTGGGATTGAGTTGGGTGAACCTTCTCAATGTTTAACAACCACCATGATAGTTAAATAAAATTTATTCCTCTGTTGTAGGGAAAAATTGGCTTTTCGCAAAACATATTAACCATGCAGCCTCCACCAGCCATATATGCATGTAGTGATAGCATTATTCTGTTCATTACTCTCTTGTGTTACCTTGCCAGCATATTCCATGTGCTGACCCGTTTCAGGCTGCAACGTATCATGTTGCAGACTTTTCAGACGACGAGTAAGGTGCCTTAGGTCGTGGTCTTTCACTCAGTGATGCCGTTGGAGTTGATGGACGCGCTTTATCTTCCAAGCCTTCTGCTGTTATCGTATTAGATGGCCTTAAGCCATATTTATTGTAATAAGTTCTCTTTTGAGACATTCGATGTAATAAGTGTGTGATTGCTACTCTGTTATAAATCCTCAAATGCTGTGCATGTGAGCATTACCGATCCAGGGATGACACTGATACACAGAGATCAGACTGTTTGAGGTCTGGCCGCTACAAGATGGTATCAGAGCACACGTTGACTGTAGGACACGACCACTAAGCTAAAGCCCTAGATCACTACTCTCTTCTCATTTCTGACTCCTCTCCATTTTTCTACTCTTTAGGATGGCGGACGCAAGGAACAAGTTTGCACAACCGGAAGAAGACACACCCTTTGGACGCCACTTGAAGGAAGTCACTAGGTACCTGAACATCGGAATACCAAGCTTCACCGGGACATACAACGCCACTTTACCAGAAGAGGAGCGCTGGATGATTCAAGTTCAAGTTCCAGGAAGGACATTCACGTCAGTCACTGAGCCCATAGAGTTTTTCCTTTGATGCACCAACCTGGAGTCTAGGAAAGAGTATGGCAGCCCACATCACCATGGGACGCATTGGAGAAGTTTACCACAAGGATCTCAAGGATACTATCTACCAGATTTGTGGGTGCCGAGATGAGCAATGGGAGATGATCAGCACCAGGAAGGGTAGATCCATTGCAGCTTTCATCCAGGAGTTAAACCAGCACATTCGACGCCAGGAGAACCAGATGTGCGCAGGCATGACAGATTTGAAGAAGGCGATGACAAGGATCACGGAGCTGGAGGAAGAACTCAAGTCTACACGCGATGGATATGAGGAGGAAATCGTAACACTATTGGAGAAGAATGACGACCTGATAAAGAAGATCGGAGTATTCATGGGAGATCCCGCGCCAGGAGGAGAAGACGACGATTCCACTTGCCCGGAGAACTACATCATCATCGACGACACCGACTCGTACCCTGACGATAGCGATGATGACTTTTTTGATGAATCTGGAGCAGATATTATGGAGTCTTCCACCGATCAATTTTTCTAGTCGATCACCATATCAATAGTAGTATTCCACCATGTAAATAGTATAGTCCGAGCACTTTTGATAGTTCTAGACCGATTGTATGCCCTTGCTTGATTGATTGAGTGATATGATTGTGTTTATCTCATGTGCATATGGGTAGTGTCCCCCCTAGACCTCATTCTACTCTATTTTCTCATCTTTTCTAAACCCAGCAGATGCCTCCGAGACGTGACAATGGATTTGCTTTCCCACCAGAGCTCACTCAGTTGATCCAGCAGCAGAATGCATTGATGCAGATATTAGTCCAGAATTAGAATCAGGGGAACAACAACAACAACAACCCACCACCACCACCTGTTGATCACTTAGCCCGTTTTCTAAGGCTGAATCCGCTGGTGTTCTCCAATAGCACCGAGCCGATAGTTGCAGATGATTGGCTCCACAAGATTGGAAGGGAGTTGACCACTGCAGGATGCACAGATGCAGAGAGAGTGCGTTTTGCCGCACATCATCTTGATGGACCCATAGCATCATGGTGGGAGAATTTCACAGCCACTTACCCCATCGACACTGTTACATGGGCGCAGTTCCAGCAGGCTTTTTGCACTGCCCATGTATCAACAGGAGCTATGGCCATGAAGAAGCGCGAGTTCTGCAACTTACGCCAAGGAGGACGCACAGTTGGCCAGTATGTGGATGATTTTAGTAAGCTAGCATGTTATGCCCCAGATGACGTCGCTATAGATGCAACTAAGCAGGAGAAGTTTCTGGAAGGACTGAATGATGAGCTGAGCATCCATTTGATGGTGGAAAATTTCAATAACTACCAGAAGTTGGTAGATAGAGCTCTCATGATTGAAGGGAAGTAGCAGCAGATTGACAACCGCAAGAGGAAATATGGACAAGGAAAGTACAATTCTGGAGCTCAGCAGAGACCCCGTTTTACCCCGAACTCGGGAGGACCCCTTCAGCATAACGATGGAGGTCACGATCACACTGGAGGAAGTTCGCACAACCATAGTGGCCCCAAGAATGGGAATGGTAATGGAGGAAGCAATAGCCAGAACCGTTCCAACCTAGTAACACCCGCCAAGAAAGATCTAAGCCACGTTACTTGCTACAAGTGCCAGAAGACTGGACATTACGCCAATGAATGTCCTGAAGCTAAGAATGGAAATGGCAATGGAAGTTCTGGGAAGAAGCCCAACCCTTTCAACAGGGGACAAGTGAACCACGTTAACGTGGAGGAGGTTGAAGCCCAGCCAGATGCAGTAATAGGTAAGTTTTTGGTTAAGTCATTTACTGCAGTCATTCTTTTTTGTACTGGTGCATCGCATTCATACATATCAAGGGGATTTGTGGATAAGTATAAACTGCCCACCAAAGTTCTTAGTACACCTATGTTAGTGAGCTCGCCGGGAGCAGAGTATATGGCAAGCCAAGGATGTTTTCAGATGCCATTGACCATAGGTAGGCATGTTTTCCCCTCAGATCTGGTAATTTTGGAGTCGCAAGGTTTGATGTGATTCTGGGTATGGATTGGCTATCGATGTATGGAGGAAACATCGATTGCGTCAGTAAGTCGATTTTGCTCACCACCCCAGAAGGAAGAAGGATCAAGTATGTATCCCGGCATGTGCCGGATAGGACTCAAGTAAATTCCTTATCAGGAGTTGTACAGGAGGAAGTACCAGTGGTGAAGGATTTCCCGGATGTATTTCCAGAAGAGTTGCCAGGCATGCCACCGGATAGAGACATTGAGTTTTTGATTGAGCTTTTGCCAGGCACAGGGCCAATATCTAAGAGACCGTACAGAATGCCCGCAAAGGTTTTGGAGGAAATTAAGAAGCAGATTAAGGAGTTACTGGATAAAGGTTATATTCGCCCAAGTTCGTCACCTTGGGGATCACCAGTGCTTCTAGTGGAGAAGAAGGATGGATCGTTTAGGATGGTTGTTGATTATCGAGGATTGAAAGAGGTGACGATCAAGAACAAGTACCCACTGCCGATGATCAATGATTTGTTTGACCAGCTGCAAGGAGCTAAGGTGTTTTCCAAGATCGATCTGCGATCAGGGTACCCCCAGCTGAAGATTTGAGAGCAGGATATACCTAAGACAGCTTTTACCACAAGGTACGGGCTATATGAGTATACCGTTATGTCATTTGGACTGACTAACGCACCTGCCTATTTTATGAACATGATGAGCAAGGTGTTTATGGAGTTTTTGGATAAGTTCGTCGTGGTGTTCATTGATGATATTCTGGTCTACTCGAAGAATGAAGAGGAGCATAAGGAACATTTGCGCTTGGTACTTGGGAAGCTCAGAGAACATCAGTTATATGCCAAGTTCAGCAAGTGTGAGTTTTGGTTGAAGGAAGTTGGATTCCTCGGACATGTTATATCCGGAGAAGGAATAGCAGTAGACCCTACCACAGTTGTCACTGTAACAAACTGGGAAGCACCCACGTCAGTTGGAGAGATCCGGAGTTTTCTTGGTGATAACCCACAAGTATAGGGGATCAATTGTAGCCTCTTCGATAAGTAAGAGTGTCGAACCCAACGAGGAGCTAAAGGTAGAACAAATATTCCCTCAAGTTCTATCGACCACCGATACAACTCTACGCACGCTTAACGTTCGCTTTACCTAGAACAAGTATGAAACTAGAAGTACTTTGTAGGTGTTGTTGGATAGGTTTGCAAGATAATAAAGAGCGCGTAAATAAAAACTAGGGGCTGTTTAGATGAAGACACAACTAAGTTAGTTTTAGTAGAGAGCTTGTTGTCGATAACTAGACCGGTAATCATTATTGCAATTTTATTTGAGGGAGAGGCATAAGCTAACATACTTTCTCTACTTGGATCATATGCACTTATGATTGGAACTCTAGCAAGCATCCGCAACTACTAAAGATCATTAAGGTAAAACGAAACCATAGCATTAAAGCATCAAGTCCTCTTTATCCCATACGCAACAACCCCCTTACTCGGATTTGTGTTTCAGTCACTCACGCAACCCACTATAAGAGAATCATGAACGTATTGCAACACCCTACAGTGGGGATCCCTCACGCTTGCGCGACACGGAGAGCACCATAGGACAGCACCAATAATAAAACATGCAACTCAAACCAATCTTGATCATCAAATAACCCATAGGACAAAACGGATCTACTCAAACATCATTGGATAGCCATACTGTGACGCCCGGATAATTACGCTACAGTAATTCCACGCTAGTGATGCCATGTCACCTCGGTTACTGTTGCTAATCTCGCGTTAGTTCAAAACGATTTAAATTCAAATTGAATTGAAGGCAAACGGTAGAAGTTTTCAAACATTAAAAATAAAATGTTTGGGTTGTGCCAAATAATGCATAGGTATTTATGGTGGAGGAGCCACACTTTTATATAATGTTTAAAGGCCCTAAAATAATTAAAACAGTAGCAAATACAATTAATTAAATGCCTTTTACAATTAATAAATTACTAAACTATTTTATTTACTCACCAAACTTTTTGTGGCATTGGGGTATTTTGGAACAATAATTTAGGTACTATTTGTATATTTTATAAAGCAAAATTATATAGAATATATAATAGTAAACTAATAAAACAAAGAAAAAAAGAAAAAAAAAGAAGAAGGAAGAACCCCCCCCCCTCGGGCCAAGTGGCCCAGCTGGCCACCGGCCCAACTAAGTCGAGGCCCAGCCGGCCACCCCCATACCCCCCACGCCCCGAAACCCTAACCCCTCCCCGCACCCACTTCCTCCCCCACGAACCCCACTCACTCCTCCCTCTGCCCCCGATCTGGATCGGAAAACGGCGCCCCGACCCCCATCGCCTCGACGTGCATCGCCGCCCCACCGCGCCTCGGTCCTCCACCGCGGCGCCACCTCGCCGGCGTCGCACCTCCCGGCCTCCTTCCTCTCCCTCGTTCACCGCGTCGTCTTCCCCGAGCTCCGCGCGCACTCCGTCCACGGCGCCTCGACGCCCACCACCGTCGTCGGACCTCCCAGCGCCTCTCCCTCGCCGGACCTCCCCGCGCCTCGCCGCCCGTCTTCGTCCTCCTCCACGACCGGAGCTCCTCCGCCTCGTCGCGCCTCGCCAACTCCACCTCACCGGCCTGCCTCCTCTTCGTCACCGTCGTCCCCGACGACCTCCTCGCCCCCCCGCTGCCCCCGTCCCTACAAATTCCGGTGAGGCCCCCGGCCTCTTCTCTCCCCTCGTCCCCGTACGCGCTCGCACGCCCCTGACCATCGCCTGTACGTGCACCGACCGCGCTCACCGCGGCCTCGCCTCGCCCGGCGTGCCATCGCGTGCGCCCAGAGCCGCCCGCCCGCGGTGGCCTCGCACGCCGTCGCTCGCCCCCCGCCTCCGCCTGCCGCGGCCGGCCGGCGAGCCTCGCCTCGCCGCGCCCCCTCGCCAGTCCCGTTCGGGCGGACGCCCGACGCCCGGCGCCCGTTGCGCCCGAACCACCTTGGCATATGGGCCAATGACCACTGGGCCAGTGCCCCCTGGCCCAATGACATATGGGGCCCAATGCCCAGAGAACGAAAAACAAAAAATGATTTAAAATAATAATAAAATAAATAATAATAATAACAATAAAAATAATAAATTAATTAATATAAATAAATAATAATAATAATAATATTAATTAATTAATAAAAATTAATAAATAAATAAAACAAATAAAACAAATAATAAAAATAAATTTAATTAATTAATTAATTAACTAAACAGTAGTTAATTAGCTAACAGCCCCTGACAGGTGGGACCCACCTGTCAGGTTGACCAGATCAACGGTCAACGTTGACTGCTGACGTCAGCATGACATCATGCTGATGTCATAAATCCAAATTTCGAATTAAATTAAATAATTAATTAAATTCTAGAAATTATTAAAATCTTTAGAAAATCCTATCTTTTAATCCGTAACTCGGATGGAAATACTTTGTACATGAAAGTTGCTCAGAACGACGAGACGAATCCGAATACGTAGTCCGTTTGTCAGCCACACATCCCTAGCATAGAAAACATGGAACTTTCCCCCTCCGGTCCGTCTGTCCGAAAACGCGAAACATCGGGAATACTTTCCCGGATGTTTCCCCCCTTCGCCGGTACCACCTACTGCCGCGTTAGGGCACACCTAGCGCCGCTCATTGACATGTCATGCATCGTCATGCTTCTGTTTGCGTTCTATTTACTGTTTCTTCCCCCTCTTCTCTCCGGTAGACTACGAGACCGATGCTGCTGCTGTCCAGTTCGACTCCGGAGTCGACGACCCCTCCTACTTGCCAGAGCAACCAGGCAAGCCCCCCCTTGATCACCAGATATCGCCTATTCTTCTCTATACTGCTTGCATTAGAGTTGTGTAGCAAGTTACTGCTTTCCGTTAATCCTATCCTGATGCATAGCCTGTCATTGTTGCTACAGTTGTTACCCTTACCTGCTATCCTACTGCTTAGTATAGGATGCTAGTGTTCCATCAGTGGCTCTACACTCTTGACCGTCTGCCATGCTATACTACTGGGCCGTGATCACTTCGGGAGGTGATCACGGGTATATACTATATACATTATATACATGACACATGTGGTGACTAAAGTCGGGTCGGCTCGTTGAGTACCCGCAAGTGATTCTGATGAGGGGGATGAAAGGACAGGTGGCTCCACCCCGGTAGAGGTGGGCCTGGGTTCCTTACGGCCCCCGACTGTTACTTGTGGCGGAGCGACAGGGCAGGTTGAGACCACCTAGGAGAGAGGTGGGCCTGGGCCTGGCCCTGGTCGGCGTTCGCGGATACTTAACACGCTTAACGAGATCTTAGTATTTGATCTGAGTCTGGCCATTTGGTCTATACGCACTAGCCATCTACGCGGGAGTAGTTATGGGTATCCCGGCGTCGTGGTATCAGCCGAAGCCTTCGTGACGTCAGCGACTGAGTGGCGCGCGCCGTGTTGGACCGCTTTGACGTAACCGCCGTGATCGTGTGGGTTGCTAGGTCTGCTCGCGGCCGCGTTCGCAACGTGCAGGTGTGCATAGGGCGATGGGCCCAGACCCCTGCGCGCTTAGGATTAGACCGGCGTGCTGACCGCTCTGTTGTGCTTAGGTGGGGCTGCGACGCGTTGATCTTACGAGGCCGGGCATGACCCAGAAAAGTGTGTCCGGCCAAATGGGATCGAGCGTGTTGGGTTATGTGGTGCACCCCTGCAGGGAAGTTTATCTATTCGAATAGCCGTGTCCCTCGGTAAAAGGACGACCCGGAGTTGTACCTTGACCTTATGACAACTAGAACTGGATACTTAATAAAACACACCCTTCCAAGTGCCAGATATAACCCGGTGATCGCTCTCTAACAGGGCGACGAGGAGGGGATCGCCGGGTAGGATTATGCTATGCGATGCTACTTGGAGGACTTCAATCTACTCTCTTCTACATGCTGCAAGATGGAGATGTCCAGAAGCGTAGTCTTCGACAGGACTAGCTATCCCCCTTTTATTCTGGCATTCTGCAGTTCAGTCCACTGATATGGCCCTTTACACATATACCCATGCATATGTAGTGTAGCTCCTTGCTTGCGAGTACTTTGGATGAGTACTCACGGTTGCTTTTCTCCCTCTTTTCCCTTTTCTATACCGGATTGTCGCAACCAGATGCTGGAGTCCAGGAGCTAGAGATCCCGAGGATGATTCTACATGGAGTTCGGCTTCGAGGAGTAGTTAGGAGGTCCCAGGCAGGAGGCCTTGCCTTTTCGATCGTTGCTACTTTTGTGCTAGCCTTCTTAAGGCAAACTTGTTTAACTTATGTCTGTACTCAGATATTGTTGCTTCCGCTGACTCGTCTGTGATCAAGCACTTGTATTCGAGCCCTCGAGGCCCCTGGCTTGTATTATGATGCTTGTATGACTTATTTATGTTTTAGAGTTGTGTTGTGATATCTTCCCGTGAGTCCCTGATCTTGATCGTACACATTTGCGTGCATGATTAGTGTACGGTCAAATCGGGGGCGTCACAAGTTGGTATCAGAGCCAACTGCCTGTAGGAATCCCCCTTTCCAACTCCTTGGCCGAAGTCGAGTCTAGTCAGTGAAAACTGTTTTACTAACATGGCTGTGTGGCTTACGGGCCCACGTCGCCATTGGGTGGTAGTAGGATCTTTTATTCCTCAACCTATACTCTGGGACTCTGACATCTCTTCTATTCGGGTTAAATGAATTTTGCTAAATCTAACATTAGGATCTCGTTATCACTTTCACCCGGAGAGCCCCTTATTACTGATGATCGTCTGCTGCACGTGAAGACCCTGAAGATACTCTCCGCTGATAACCCGAGAACTTGTGTTCATCGCTTTTGCAATTCCCTTTCATCGGTAAACTCCTATGGATAACCACGTATACTCGCTATTCATACAATGTTTCCCGGTTGATCTTGTTACTACAAGATACCCCGTAATTCCCTCTGTTGTTACGAGAATCCTTTGAGCTTACTGCCTTGCTGTTCTTTGTCACCTGAATACCCCTACGGATAATTCTCGCACTTACCGAGTATCCGCTCGTCCCCAGTTGATTCAAGTATTTCACAAAAGTGTTCAAAATACCATTCGATCTTCCGAAAATCCTCAGCAGCCTGTTGCACTTGAAATTCTTGCTTACTAGCATTATGATTAATCCCATAAGTCCCGAAATCTTATTGGCACCCTTTGTCATTATCTTTTTGAGTCCATTGATTCAATATGTTGCGAATGCTCGCAATCCTCAATCAGATCCTAGAATTCATCCTTCCGGCTCAGACATCTTTAACATGAGCTGGATCTCGACCAATCAAATCGTCATCGATTGTACCCTAAGGCTATTCAACTTATCCATCCCTAATCAGAGCATTGCTTCTGATCCCTTGTCTGGGAATTCATAATTCCTTTGCATTTGAACTTGTGAGTTAGTCAGTTGTTTCTATAGTCTGATCTCCTTGCATTCTTCTTCCTCTGGTAGAGTACTGATGCTCACATCAGATCCCTTGTGGACCACCAGACCCTTTTGTCGGATTTTATCCGACAATGTCCTCCATATTAAATAAGCTGGTGAGCTTTTCCTCGGATACATAATGCCTTTGGTAAATTGTATCCTCTGCTTTGTCAACCATGATCTACTTTTGAGCTTGTGTTATTTACTCCTGAAGTTTGTAGTATATCTTTCTACGATGCCCCGATGGGTTGAACCTATGCCTTCCTTAATCTGTGTGAACCCGAAAGATTTCGCGGGACATACTTATCTGGTATTTCACCAGGTAAAACTTTCAACACTAATGCCTTTACCGAATGCGAGAAGTGAATGAAAGGTTATGCATTGGAGAAGTGGGAGTCGACCTTGAACTTTATGTTCATGCCCATGCGCACGATGTAGATCCTACCATGGAAGCTTCTCTTATAATAATTACCCCCTTGTAATAAGTTCATCTGGTATCCGTGGACGTGGTTCCGACCATGTTTCTCCTTGATTCCGTTTCTCGTGCTAGTTTGAGCACTTGTCTTCTGCAGGGCAATACCCTAGTCCAACCTTTACCTTGATCTGTCGTCGAGTATTACCCCCTGGTATCTCGAGATTATCATGGAACTGCATAACTTCTTATGAGTTTTTCATCAAGTGCTACATTCTCACTGATCCCAATTTTTCACGGGCTCTGAATTATTAATCACGCAAAGACACCGATAACTGAACCGAGTCCGCACTACGGTTCAACAACTCTTAGTAATCTTCTTTAAGTACGGGTTTGTACCCGATCACGCCATTCCTAGCCTGTTTGGCTATATCATTATCTTGATGATTGTAACTGTGCTACCGGGTCCTTATTTCCGGAGCACCACTTTCGACGATGAGCTAAGCTTACGTCGACTTTCCTCGTCATATCGTTTCACCTCGAACAACAAAATTGGCCCTGAGTTTGTGTAGTATCTGTGGCTCCAATAATCTTTTGTTGCATCACTCCTTTTGCTTGATGCAGTCGCTGATCAATTGCTTCTTCGTGGATCCTCTCGACAAATGTGTCATGATCATCATCAACATTCCGAGCTCCTCAAGGATATCAATTGAATTCATGATGAGAAATACCATCCTTGCCCTCGATGATTTGTGTTACCATCGACAACAACCTTTCATTCCTTTCATCACAAACTTGATCAAGTTATGGAGCTCCTGGCTAACCAGCCTATGTTATGTTCTACCTTGGAGTATTACCATCTTTTATGTCAAGGATATTGTGAGAATTTCTCCACCTCTTGAGAATTCTTGATATAGTAATACTTCTCGCCATCTCCATTTGTTTTCTGATCCCCGTGTTGTTTCTAAACGAAATACCGACAAATGGTCTGTGATGTGTAGATTTTAAACTTCTAGCAACCCTATTGCTTTGAAGTTATTGGCCTATAGTTCCATTCTACGTCTATGGCTTAATGAATCATCATTCGAACATTGATCGTACTACCTAGCCCATATTTCGGGTACACATTTCAGCCAATGTTTAACTGGGTATGTTTTCCTCGAGCATACTTCATTAAGTCATTCGATCTAGCTAATGTTATCTCCTTGTTCACATAGTTTTGGAAATCCATCTTTTGGAAGTCTCAATGGATTGTCGCTGAGTCAATCAATCACCTCCTCACCTCTCATTGGTTTAATGATGAACTCTTGTTTCGGAACTTGCTTTCATGGTTCATTTCCCGAGAATCTTACAATGTCATCCCATCAATTTGTGTTGCACCTTTCTTCTCAGACATCCTAAGCCTGAGGTAACCTGACACCAATCTGATCTGAATCTTGGTCAGAAATGATGGTTGGAACGTAATTCCAAGAGTTATAACATTCGTCTTTTTATAACCCCGTAAGATGATGTCATGCCTAGCACACATGGCCGGATGACCTATTGATATAGTATCCTCCTTACCAAGGTTAGCCATTCTTCCATGAGGAAATTGTAAGACTTATTCCATAAGTTGTTCCTGATGGAACCTTTGTGAATCCATGGCCTGATCTTACCTATTGACCATGTCAATGCTATCTCGAAGCATGTCTATGGTACTCTGGTTTTCAACAGGAACATTTGAAGCCCAAAGCTAATTGTTTCCTGCTCAATTATCCAAACACCGTTGTATGGGTAATGTCATGAAATTTCCTTCCCCTTACCTAAAGAGTTTTCTACGTTATATCCCGTCATGGATATCATGCTCTGCTTACCCTTGGGAAGAATATACCCTTCAAATATGTGTTTTAACACATTTTCCTTTCCATTCTTCTGTTTAATCTGATAATCATATTTTCCTTTCCATTGTTTGGTTTAACCTTTCTGGTGATCTATATGATCTAAGCAGTAATATTCTCCTGCTTATGTAAACACCTCGGTGTACAACTCTGTCAGTAAGACCCTGTTATTATTGTTGGTGACATTTCGGTAACCACCGATGGACGAGAACTTTGCCTAATGGTCCGCCTCGTTTCAACGAGCAGGAAAATGGTTCTCTTCGTCCCTCGCCCTTGGTACCGACGATGTTGCTGACATATAAACTGACAGGCTACCCTCTGACATGCCTTGCTATCATGATCGTGCAAGATGTCACCGCCCTTCCTACTTTTAACCCACATGGTGGGCCCATAACCCACAGTTCCACAGGATCGAAACCTGACTCTCCTGTGCACCCCCTGTTCCCAAATTTATTCATCGCGCGTGGCCTCGTATGTAATTCACGGACCATCGTCCTACTGATCTATACTGGCATCAGACATAATACTTATTCCGATTGCTTTGAACCCCTTCACACTTTGTTTCAGGCTTCGAACGATTGCCTACCCTTTTGAAAATTCTCATGGTACCTTCTTACTTTGCTCTCGATATCTTCTAAAAGTTCAATTCGAGAGATACTTACGCTTCTTCCCCTGAGTTAACCGTCCGATGCCCAATCTTGTTAGGATCCGTCCTTATAAAGTTTTCCACTCTTAATCCTTCGTAAGTACGGGGAAGATCCTGACGGAAGGTCGGCAACTTCATCATGATGACATAAGGCAGAGAAATGAAGGCATCAATGTATTGGACCGGCCTCTTCGAGAAGAGCAAGCCAGGATGAGAAGACCCACTAGATTCGTTACCAAACCTTCCCCCTGTCACTACCTCTTAAATCTCGGGACGAGATTTCTTGTAGTGGAGGAGAATTGTGACGCCCGGATAATTACGCTACAGTAATTCCATGCTAGTGATGCCATGTCACCTCGGTTACTGTTGCTAATCTCGCTTTAGTTCAAAACGATTTAAATTCAAATTGAATTGAAGGCAAACGGTAGAAGTTTTCAAACATTAAAAATAAAATGTTTGGGTTGTGCCAAATAATGCATAGGTATTTATGGTGGAAGAGCCACACTTTTGTATAATGTTTAAAGGCCCTAAAATAATTAAAACAGTAGCAAATACAATTAATTAAATGCCTTTTACAATTAATAAATTACTAAACTATTTTATTTACTCACCAAACTTTTTGTGGCATTGGGGTATTTTGGAACAATAATTTAGGTACTATTTGTATATTTTATAAAGCAAAATTATATAGAATATATAATAGTAAACTAATAAAACAAAGAAAAAAAAAGAAAAAAAAAGAAGAAGGAAGAACCCCCCCCCCCCCGGGCCAAGTGGCCCAGCTGGCCACCGGCCCAACTAAGTCGAGGCCCAGCCGGCCACCCCCATACCCCCCACGCCCCGAAACCCTAACCCCTCCCCGCACCCACTTCCTCCCCCACGAACCCCACTCACTCCTCCCTCTGCCCCCGATCTGGATCGGGAAAACGGCGCCCCGACCCCCATCGCCTCGACGTGCATCGCCGCCCCACCGCGCCTCGGTCCTCCACCGCGGCGCCACCTCGCCGGCGTCGCACCTCCCGGCCTCCTTCCTCTCCCTCGTTCACCGCGTCGTCTTCCCCGAGCTCCGCGCGCACTCCGTCCACGGCGCCTCGACGCCCACCACCGTCGTCGGACCTCCCAGCGCCTCTCCCTCGCCGGACCTCCCCGCGCCTCGCCGCCCGTCTTTGTCCTCCTCCACGACCGGAGCTCCTCCGCCTCGTCGCGCCTCGCCGACTCCACCTCACCGGCCTGCCTCCTCTTCGTCACCGTCGTCCCCGACGACCTCCTCGCCCCCCCGCTGCCCCCGTCCCTACAAATTCCGGTGAGGCCCCCGGCCTCTTCTCTTCCCTCGTCCCCGTACGCGCTCGCACGCCCCTGACCATCGCCTGTACGCGCACCGACCGCGCTCACCGCGGCCTCGCCTCGCCCGGCGTGCCGTCGCGTGCGCCCACAGCCGCCCGCCCGCGGTGGCCTCGCACGTCGTCGCTCGCCCCCCCCCCCCCCCCGCCTCCACCTGCCGCGGCCGGCCGGCGAGCCTCGCCTCGCCGCGCCCCGACGGCCTTCGTCTGCCGCGCCCCCTCGCCAGTCCCGTTCGGGCGGACGCCCGACGCCCGGCGCCCGTTGCGCCCGAACCACCTTGGCCTATGGGCCAATGACCACTGGGCCAGTGCCCCTGGCCCAATGACATATGGGGCCCAATGCCCAGAGAACGAAAAAAAAAATGATTTAAAATAATAATAAAATAATAAAATAAATAATAATAATAACAATAAAAATAATAAATTAATTAATAAAAATAAATAATAATAATAATAAAAATTAATTAATAAAAAATAATAAATAAATAAAACAAATAGTAAAAATAAATTTAATTAATTAACTAAATTAATTAAGTTAATTAATCCTGTTTAAATTAATCTAATTAGTTAATTAATTTAACTAAACAGTAGTTAATTAGCTAACAGCCCCTGACAGGTGGGACCCACCTGTCAGGTTGACCAGATCAACGGTCAACTGCTGACGTCAGCATGACATCATGCTGATGTCATAAATCCAAATTTCGAATTAAATTAAATAATTAATTAAATTCTAGAAATTATTAAAATCTTTAAAAAATCCTATCTTTTAATCCGTAACTCGGATGGAAATACTTTGTACATGAAAGTTGCTCAGAACGACGAGACGAATGCGAATACGTAGTCCGTTTGTCAGCTACACATCCCTAGCATAGCAAACATGGAACTTTCCCCCTCCGGTCCGTCTGTCCGAAAACGCGAAACATCGGGAATACTTTCCCGGATGTTTCCCCCCTTCGCCGGTACCACCTACTCCCGCGTTAGGGCACACCTAGCGCCGCTCATTGACATGTCACGCATCGTCATGCTTCTGTTTGCGTTGTATTTACTGTTTCTTCCCCTTCTTCTCTCCGGTAGACTACGAGACCGACGCTGCTGCTGTCCAGTTCGACTCCGGAGTCGACGACCCCTCCTACTTGCCAGAGCAACCAGGCAAGCCCCCCCCCTTGATCACCAGATATCGCCTATTCTTCTCTATACTGCTTGCATTAGAGTAGTGTAGCATGTTACTGCTTTCCGTTAATCATATCCTGATGCATAGCCTGTCATTGTTGCTACAGTTGTTACCCTTACCTGCTATCCTACTGCTTAGTATATGATGCTAGTGTTCCATCAGTGGCTCTACACTCTTGACCGTCTGCCATGCTATACTACTGGGCCGTGATCACTTCGGGAGGTGATCACGGGTATATACTATATACATTATATACATGACACATGTGGTGACTAAAGTCGGGTCGGCTCGTTGAGTACCCGCAAGTGATTCTGATGAGGGGGCTGAAAGGACAGGTGGCTCCACCCCGGTAGAGGTGGGCCTGGGTTCCTGACGGCCCCCGACTGTTACTTGTGGCGGAGCGACAGGGCAGGTTGAGACCACCTAGGAGAGAGGTGGGCCTGGCCCTGGTCGGCGTTCGCGGATACTTAACACGCTTAACGAGATCTTGGTATTTGATCTGAGTCTGGCCATTTGGTCTATACGCACTAGCCATCTACGCGGGAGTAGTTATGGGTATCCCGGCGTCGTGGTATCAGCCGAAGCCTTCGTGACGTCAGCGACTGAGTGGCGCGCGCCGTGTTGGACCGCTTTGACGTAACCGCCGTGATCGTGTGGGTTGCTAGGTCTGCTCGCGGCCGCGTTCGCAACGTGCAGGTGTGCATAGGGCGATGGGCCCAGACCCCTGCGCTCTTAGGGTTAGACCGGCGTGCTGACCGCTCTGTTGTGCTTAGGTGGGGCTGCGACGCGTTGATCTTACGAGGCCGGGCATGACCCAGAAAAGTGTGTCCGGCCAAATGGGATCGAGCGTGTTGGGTTATGTGGTGCACCCCTGCAGGGAAGTTTATCTATTCGAATAGCCGTGTCCCTCGGTAAAAGGACGACCCGGAGTTGTACCTTGACCTTATGACAACTAGAACTGGATACTTAATAAAACACACCCTTCCAAGTGCCAGATATAACCCGGTGATTGCTCTCTAACAGGGCGACGAGGAGGGGATCGCCGGGTAGGATTATGCTATGCGATGCTACTTGGAGGACTTCAATCTACTCTCTTCTACATGCTGCAAGATGGAGATGTCCAGAAGCGTAGTCTTCGACAGGACTAGCTATCCCCCTTTTATTCTGGCATTCTGCAGTTCAGTCCACTGATATGGCCCTTTACACATATACCCATGCATATGTAGTGTAGCTCCTTGCTTGCGAGTACTTTGGATGAGTACTCACGGTTGCTTTTCTCCCTCTTTTCCCCTTTTCTATACCGGATTGTCGCAACCAGATGCTGGAGTCCAGGAGCTAGAGATCCCGAGGATGATTCTACATGGAGTTCGGCTTCGAGGAGTAGTTAGGAGGTCCCAGGCAGGAGGCCTTGCCTTTTCGATCGTTGCTACTTTTGTGCTAGCCTTCTTAAGGCAAACTTGTTTAACTTATGTCTGTACTCAGATATTGTTGCTTCCGCTGACTCGTCTATGATCGAGCACTTGTATTCGAGCCCTCGAGGCCCCTGGCTTGTATTATGATGCTTGTATGACTTATTTATGTTTTAGAGTTGTGTTGTGATATCTTCCCGTGAGTCCTTGATCTTGGTCGTACACATTTGCGTGCATGATTAGTGTACGGTCAAATCAGGGGCGTCACACATACATCATTGGGAAATAATATATAGCGTTGAGCACCATGTTTAAGTAGAGAGTACAGTGGGTAAAAGAGGGTACACCGCTGCATAGAGAGGGGAAGAGTTGGTGATGATGGCGGTGAAGTTGTTGGTGAAGATTGCGGTGATGATGATGGCCCCCGATGGCACTCCGGCGCCACCGGAAGTGAGGGGGAGAGAGCCCCCCTCCTTCTTCTTCTTCCTTGACCTTCTCCCTAGATGGGAGAAGGGTTTCCCCTCTGGTCCATGGTCTCCATGGCGTGGGAGGGGCGAGAGCCCCTCCGAGATTGGATCTGTCTCTCTATCTCTCTCTGTTTCTGCGTTCTGTTCTGCTGCCCTTTCACTGTTTCGTATATATATGGAGATCTGTAACTTCGATTGGACTGAAATATTCGCCGTGATATTTTCCTAAAAATTAGCTTTCTTGCGGCCGAAGAAGGGCATCAACCGCCTTACGGGGAGCCCACGAGGGTCAGGGGCGCGCCCAGGGGGTGGTGCGTGCCCCCTGCCTCGTGCCTCCCTCGGGCACCGTCTCGCGTGGATTTTCCTTCCCATATTCTCCTAATATTCCAAAAATAATCTCCGTCCATTTTTATCCCGTTTGGACTCCATTTGATATGGATATTCTGCGAAACAAAAACATGCAAGAAATAGGAACTGGCACTGGGCACTGGATCAATATGTTAGTCCCCAAATATAGTATAAAAAGTTGCCAAAAATATATGAAAGTTGTAGAATATTGGCATGGAACAATCAAAAATTATAGATACGACGGAGACGTATCACTTGGACTCGCAGGATACTACCGGAGGTTCATTGAGAATTTCTCAAAGATTGCAAAGCCTATGACGGAGTTGTTGAAGAAGGACACCAAGTTCAAATGGACTGAGGAATGTGAGGCCAGTTTTCAGGAGTTGAAGAAACGCTTGGTTACATCACCAGTGTTGATTCTGCCAGATCAACGCAAGGATTATGAAGTGTATTGCGACGCTTCTCGTCGAGGACTTGGAGCCGTACTTATGCAGGAGGGAAGATTTGTTTCATATGCCTCACGACAGCTTAAACCCCATGAGTTGAATTATGCTACCCATGATTTGGAGTTAGCAGCCGTAGTGCATGCGTTGAAGACTTGGAGACATTTTCTCATCGGAAACCATTGTGAGGTATACACGGATCACAAGAGTTTGAACTATATCTTCACGCAGAAGGAGTTGAATCTCAGGCAGAGGAGATGGTTGGAACTCATTAAGGATTATGATATGAAGTTGCATTATCATCCCGGAAAGGCTAACGTAGTAGCTGATGCGTTGAGCCGCAAGAGTCATGTCAATACACTCATGACCGGAGAGTTACCCAAGGAGTTAGCAGAGGATCTTCGCGAGCTATGTTTGGAGATAGTTCCGAGAGGCTATGTAGCAGCATTGGAGATTCAGTCTACTTTGATGGATAAGATCAGAGAAGCTCAGAAGACGGACAAGGAGATTGCCGAGATAAAGGAAGGGATGAGCAAATGAAAGGCTAAAGGATTTCGTGAGGATGAGCACGATACCTTATGGTTTGAGGACCGCGTATATGTGACAAATGATCAGGAGATCAGGAAGCTGATTTTGCAGGAGGCCCATGATTCGCCATATTCGATTCACCCAGGAAATACTAAAATGTACCTGGATTTGAAGGATAGTTTCTGGTGGACCGGAATGAAGAAGGATATTGCGGAGTATGTAGCAGTTTGTGATGTATGTCAGAGAGTGGAGGCAGAACATCAGAAGCCAGCAGGATTGCTACAACCATTGCCGATACCCGAATGGAAGTGGGACGAGCTAGGCATGGATTTTATCACGGGATTGCCCAGGACTCGTTCAGGCTATGACTCGATATGGGTTGTAGTCGATCGTTTGACGAAAGTAGCTCATTTCATGCCAGTGAAGACCACTTACACCAGTGCTAAGTGGGCAAAGATATACATGACCAGGATCGTATGTTTGCATGGAGTTCCGACGACCATTGTATCAGATAGAGGAACCCAGTTTACCTCAAAGTTTTGGAATCAGTTGCATGAAACTTTGGGAACCAGGCTAGAGTTCAGTATAGCTTTTCACCCACAGACAGATGGACAGGCTGAGAGAGTCAATCAGATTTTGGAGGACATGTTGAGAGCTTGTGCGCTAGATTACGGATCTAGTTGGGACGACAATTTGCCTTACGCGGAGTTCTCTTACAACAACAGCTATCAAGCCAGTTTGAAGATCGCCCCTTTCGAAGCATTGTACGGAAGGAGGTGCAGGACACCGTTGTTGTGGGATGAAGTTGGAGACCGTCAGTTGTTTGGACCAGATTTGATTAAAGAGTCTGAAGAGAAGGTTAAGCTGATTCACGATAGACTCAAAGTAGCCCAGTCCAGGCAGAAGAGTTATGCGGATTCTAAACGCAAGGAGACAGTTTATGAAGTTGGAGACATAGTGTATCTTCGTGTATCACCACTCCGAGGAGTGAAGCGCTTTGGAGTTAAGGGAAAGCTAGCACCACGTTTTGTGGGACCATGCAAAGTTTTGGAACGTATGGGAGAAGTTGCTTACAAGTTGGAATTGCCCGAAGGATTGTCAGGAGTTCATGATGTGTTCCACGTTTCTCAGTTGAAGAAGTGCCACGCAGAGATGGCTGATATTCCTCTGAGAGATACAGTGCCACTGGAAGCAATTCAGTTGGATAGCGATTTGACCTACTAGGAGAAACCAGTCAAGATTCTCGAGTTCGCCAGCCGAGTTACACGCAGCAAAGTTACCAAGTTTTGCAAAGTTCAGTGGAGCCACCATACCGAGGATGAAGCCACCTGGGAACGAGAGGAAGACCTACGGAAAGATCACCCTCACCTATTTTCTAGCCAACCCGAATCTCGAGGGCGAGATTCATCTTAAGGGGGTAGGTTTGTAACATCCCAAATTTTCAATTTGGAATGTTATGCATTAGATCATCATTGCATATCATATTTTATTGCATTTTGGCCTGATCCTAGAAATTCTACGCAACTCAAGGACCCACGGAGAGAGTTGGGATTTTCGTTATTTTCATATTTGAGTTTTCTCAAATTTTGAAAAGAGGATCGTTTGATTTTAATTATTTTCTTTTCATATATTTCTTTTATGAAAATAAAACAGAGGGGATAACATGACTTCCTCAAAATAAAGAAATATTGGAGATTTAATGTTAAAATCAAATAAGAATTTTATTCGGAGTTTTATCGCTATTTCATTTGAATTACGAAAAATATGTGTTTTTCAAAATTGCATTAGAGTCTCAAATAAATGTTCACCTTGTCCGGTAGAGTTTTAGAGGACGGGGAAAATTTATTTCAGGATTTGTTGAGTCAGTTTAGTATTTCTTTTCTTTGTTTTTGTGCGCGGAATTATTTAAAAAAAACTAACAGACATAACCGGGCCGTGTCCGACCTGGACACTAGCCCGGCCGGCCCTTTAAAGCCGCAGAGGACCGAGGCAGCGCCACCCGAAACCCGCCGCCGCCGCCGGAACCGCGCGCCACCGCCGCCGCGTCGCCGTCCCGAGCCGCCGCCGCACCGCCCGCGCCTCCCCGCAGCGCCGCCCCGTTCCGCGCCCCGCCGCCGCCGGATCCCCTCGTCACCGTCGCCGTTAGCCGCCGGAGCCGCCGCCGACCTCGCTGGACCCCGCCGGAGGTAGCCGCCGCCGCCACCCTCGGTTTTCGTGAGAAAACCGATCGGTTTTTATTTCAAAACCCTAGATCCCTTTTGTTTAGTTATTTAGCGAACGCCCGTTCGTACGTTCAGTTTAACGAACGGTTTTCACTCGTTAACCGCAGACAGCGAACGTTCGTTCGTTAGCCTGTTCGTCAGTTTTTCTTTTTCTCGGATTTTTCGCGGTTATTATCGATCGCGATTTCTGATCTGATTTTCGTTTTAGTTTATCTTTTCGCTCGTTTATCGGAATCAGGCGATTCAAGTGCCTAGTTCTTCGTCTCGAAGCCCTCTTTCTGGTTAATCAACTTAAACAAGTTTTTGCTACTGTAAAATTTGACTTTAGTCCAGATTAGTAATCGAAGCTTGTTTCTTTCGCAGTTTGAGTTTCGTTGCTTCGTTTGATTTGATTCTTTTTGCAAACCGGAGTTCTTAAGTTGAACTTTCTGGTTAGATATTCTTATTTGAGTTTTACCCGTGCATCTTTGCTTGATTGCTTATTGTATGCTTGTTTGCTTGCGATAGAGTACCCGGAGTGCGAAGCGTGCTACTACGAGTCTCTAGGTTTCACGGATCATCAGCAAGGCAAGTAACACTTTGATCATACCTCTTTACTACCCAGTTTTATTGCATTAGATCAATCCTCAAAACAATTGCATGGTTAGGATTTAAATTAAATTGTGGGTTTGGGAAGTAGATGAGGTAGTACCTATTCACCTGTTTATTATCAAACCTATGGGAGTTACTTCTACGTTGCTTATATTGCTATGTTATGCTCGTAGACGTGGTTTGGGTTTGAGTGTATTCATGACAGATGTGAGTATTGTTAATTAATGGTTAACTTAAGGTGGCAACTTTAATACACATCTGGGTGGATTGAGGCACCTGGGGAACCCAGTGTTGCCTGTATTTTTAGAAATCCCGGGGTACCGTGTGATTCTCCTATGGACTGCCACCCAGGCTCAAAGGGGTCATAAGATTATTCATGCTAGAAACTTCTTTGTGCAGCCACATGCCATTATGGGCTCTGGCATAGTTGAGTAAGTTGTGGGAAACCTTTCCATGATGGGCTAGCAGATGTAGGGGATTGTAGGTGTACAGGCCTATCTATCGGTTAAGGGGAACTCTTCGGAAAGACTGTGTCTCGGTCATCCGTTTCTCAAACATTTATGAAGTGCAAGAAATCCAACGGAGGAGATCGAGTCTTGTGAGGAAAAGTGCGCAAACCTCTGCAGAGTGTACAAACTAATCATGGTTAGCCGTGTCCCCGGTTATGGACATCTTGAGTATCTAGTTCTTGGATTATCATGTGGATCTCATCACTCTTAATATAATTTGATTGGGTTTAATGATGATGCTTAATTGGGATTGAGTTGGGTGAACCTTCTCAATGTTTAACAACCACCATGATAGTTAAATAAAATGTATTCATTTTTTTTGGGAAAAATTGGCTTTTCGCAAAACATATTAACCATACAGCCTCCACCAGCCATATATGCATGTAGTGATAGTATTATTCTGTTCATTACTCTCTTGTGTTACCTTGCCAGCATATTCCATGTGCTGACCCGTTTCGGGCTGCAACGTATCATGTTGCAGACTTTTCAGACGACGAGTAAGGTGCCTTAGGTCGTGGTCTTTCACTCGGTGATGCCGTTGGAGTTGATGGACTCACTTTATCTTCCAAACCTTCCGTTGTTATCGTATTAGATGGCCTTAAGCCATATTTATTGTAATAAGTTCTCTTTTGAGACATTCGATGTAATAAGTGTGTGATTGCTACTCTGTTATAAATCCTCAAGTACTGTGCGTGTCAGCATTACCGATCCAGGGATGACACTGATACACAGAGATCAGACTGTTTGAGGTCTGGTCGCTACACCGTGGGTATGATTATACAATATGCATCACACAATCTCAGATTCATCTATTCAACCAACACAAAGAACTTCAAAGAGTGCCCCAAAGTTTCTACCGGAGAGTCAAGACGAAAACGTGTGCCAACCCCTATGCATAAGTTCACGAGGTCACGGAACCCGCAAGTTGATCACCAAAACATACATCAAGTAGATCATGTGAATATCCCATTGTCACCACAGATAAGCACATGCAAGACATACATCAAGTGTTCTCAAATACTTAAAGACACAATCCGATAAGATAACTTCAAAGGGAAAACTCAATCCACTACAAGAGAGTAGAGGGGGAGAAACATCATAAGATCCAACTATAATAGCAAAGCTCGCGATACATCAAGATCGTACCATCTCAAGAACACGAGAGAGAGAGAGAGAGAGAGAGAGAGAGAGATCAAACACATAGCTACTGGTACATACCCTCAGCCCCGAGGGTGAACTACTCCCTCCTCGTCATGGAGAGCGCCGGGATGATGAAGATGGCCACCGGTGAGGGTTCCCCCCTCCGGCAGGGTGCGGGAACAGGGTCCCGATTAGTTTTTGGTGGCTACAAAGGCTTGCGGCGGCGGAACTCCCGATCTATTCTGTTCCCCGATGTTTTTAGGGTATATGGATATATATATATATAGGCGAAAGAAGTCGGTCAGGGGAGCCACGAGGGGCCCACGAGGGTGAGGGGCGCGCCCAGGGGGGCAGGCGCGCCTCCCTGCCTCGTGGCCACCTCGAAGCTTCCCTGACGTCTACTCCAAGTCTCCTGGATTGCTGCCGTTCCAAAAATAACTCTCCCGAAGGTTTCATTCCGTTTGGACTCCGTTTGATATTCCTTTCCTTCGAAACACTGAAATAGGCAAAAAAAACAGTAATTTGGGCTGGGCCTCCGGTTAATAGGTTAGTCCCAAAAATAATATAAAAGTGTATAATAAAGCCCATAAAACATCCAAAACAAAATATATAATAGCATGGAACAATCAAAGATTATAGATACGTTGGAGACGTATCAAGCATCCCCAAGCTTAATTCATGCTCGTCCTCGAGTAGGTAAATGATAAAAACAGAATTTTTGATGTGGAATGCTACCTAGCATATTCCTTAATGCAATTCTCTTATTTGTGGTATGAATATTCAGATCCGAAAGATTCAAGAGAAAAGTTTAGTATTGACATAAAAATAATAATACTTCAAGCATACTAACTAAGCAATCATGTCTTCTCAAAATAACATGGCCAAATAAAGTTATCCCTACAAAATCATATAGTATGGCTATGCTCTATCTTCATCACACAAAGTATTTAATCATGCACAACCCCGATGACAAGCCAAGCAATTGTTTCATACTTTTGATGTTCTCAAACTTTTTTCAATCTTCACGCAATACATGAGCGTGAGCCATGGACATAGCACTATATGTGGAATAGAATGATGGTTGTGGAGAAGACAAAAAAGGAGAAGATAGTCTCACATCAACTAGGCGTATCAACGGGCTATGGAGATGCCCATCAATAGATATCAATGTGAGTGAGTAGGGATTGCCATGCAATGGATGCACTAGAGCTATAAGTGTATGAAAGCTCAACAAAAGAAACTAAGTGGGTGTGCATCCAACTCGCTTGCTCACGAAGACCTAGGGCAATTTGAGGAAGCCCATCATTGGAATATACAAGCCAAGTTCTATAATGTAAAATTCCCACTAGTATATGAAAGTGACAAAATAGGAGACTCTCTATCATGAAGATCATGGTGCTACTTTTGAAGCACAAGTGTGGTAAAAGGTGTTGGAAATATTCCCTAGAGGCAATAATAAAATGGTTATTATTATATTTCCTTGTTCATGATAATTGTCTATTGTTCATGCTATAATTGTGTTATCCGGAAATCGTAATACATGTGTGAATACATAGACCACAATATGTCCCTAGTGAGCCTCTAGTTGACTAGCTCGTTGATCAACAGATAGTCATGGTTTCCTGACTATGGACATTGGATGTCATTGATAACGGGATCACATCATTAGGAGAATGATGTGATGGACAAGACCCAATCCTAAGCATAGCACAAAGATCGTGTAGTTCGTTTGCTAGAGCTTTTCCAATGTCAAGTATCTTCTCCTTAGACCATGAGATCGTGCAAATCCCGGATACCGTAGGAGTGCTTTGGGTGTGCCAAACGTCACAACGTAACTAGGTGGCTATAAAGGTGCACTACGGGTATCTCCGAAAGTGTCTGTTGGGTTGGCACGAATCGAGACTGGGATTTGTCACTCCGTATGACGGAGAGGTATCTCTGGGCCCACTCGGTAATGCGTCATCATAATGAGCTCAATGTGACCAAGTGTTTGGTCACGGGATCATGCATTATGGTACGAGTAAAGTGACTTGCCGGTAACGAGATTGAACAAGGTATTGGGATACCGACGATCGAATCTCGGGCAAGTAACGTACCGATTGACAAAGGGAATTGTATACGGGATTGATTGAATCCTCGACATCGTGGTTCATCCGATGAGATCATCGTGGAACATGTGGGAGCCAACATGGGTATCCAGATCCCGCTGTTGGTTATTGACCGGAGAGTCGTCTCGGTCATGTCTGCATGTCTCCCGAACCCGTAGGGTCTACACACTTAAGGTTCGGTGACGCTAGGGTTGTAGAGATACTAGTATGCAGTAACCCGAAAGTTGTTCGGAGTCCCGGATGAGATCCCGGACATCACGAGGAGTTCCGTAATGGTCCGGAGGTGAAGAATTATATATAGGAAGTCCAGTTTCGGCCACCGGGAAAGTTTCGGGGTCACCGGTATTGTACCGGGACCACCGGAAGGGTCCCGGGGGTCCACCGGGTGGGGCCACCTATCCCGGAGGGCCCCATGGGCTGAAGTGGGGAAGGGAACCAGCCCCTGGTGGGCTGGTGCGCCCCCCTTGGGCCTCCCCTGCGCCTAGGGTTGGAAACCCTAGGGATGGGGGGGCGCCCCACTTGGCTTGGGGGGCAAGCCACCCCCTTGGCCGCCGCCCCCCTTGGAGATGGGATCTCCCAGGGCCGGCGCCCCCCCTATATAAAGAGGGGGGAGGGAGGGCTGTGAAGGAAATATGCCCTAGAGGCAATAATAAAGTATTATATATTTCCTTGGTAGACCCGTTGACTAAAATTATCTCACAATCAAAATATGATCACACCTTAGTACTCTTTGGGTGTTAATCGCATAGCGATGTGAACTAGATTATTGACTCTAGTAAACCATTTGAGTGTTGGTCACATAGAGATGTGAACTATGGGTGTTAATCACATGGTGATGTGAATTATTGATGTTAAATCACATGGCGATGTGAACTAGATTATTGACTCTAGTGCAAGTGGGAGACTGAAGGAAATATGCCCTAGAGGCAATAATAAAGTATTATATATTTCCTTATATCATGATAAATGTTTATTATTCATGCTAGAATTGTATTAACCGGAAACATAATACATGTGTGAATACATAGACAAACAGAGTGTCACTAGTATGCCTCTACTTGACTAGCTCGTTAATCAAAGATGGTTATGTTTCCTAGCCATAGACATGAGTTGTCATTTGATTAATGGGATCACCTCATTAGGAGAATGACGTGATTGACATGACCCATTCCGTTAGCTTAGCACCCGATCGTTTAGTATGTTGCTATTGCTTTCTTCATGACTTATACATGTTCCTATGACTATGAGATTATGCAACTCCCGTTTACCGGAGGAACACTTTGTGTGCTACCAAACGTCACAACGTAAATGGGTGATTATAAAGGTGCTCTACAGGTGTCTCCAAAGGTACTTGTTGGGTTGGCGTATTTCGAGATTAGGATTTGTCACTCCAATTGTCGGAGAGGTATCTCTGGGCCCACTCGGTAATGCACATCACTATAAGCCTTGCAAGCATTGTGACTAATTATTTAGTTGCGGGATGATGTGTTACGGAACGAGTAAAGAGACTTGCCGGTAACGAGATTGAACTAGGTATCGAGATACCGATGATCAAATCTCGGGCAAGTAACATACCGGTGACAAAGGGAACAACGTATGTGATGTTAATCCTTTATGCATCGGTGCTTCGGAGATGGAGATCACAAGCACGGTGCTTCGGAGATGGAGATCACAAGCACAAGATGATGATGGCCATATCATATCACTTATATTGATTGCATGTGATGTTAATCCTTTATGCATCTTATCTTGCTTTGTTTGACGGTAGCATTATAAGATGATCCTTCACTAAATTATCAAAGTATAAGTGTTCTCCCTGAGTATGCACCGTTGCGAAAGTTCTTCGTGCTGAGACACCACGTGATGATCGGGTGTGATAGGCTCTACGTTCAAATACAACGGGTGCAAAACAGTTGCACACGCGGAATACTCAGGTTAAACTTGACGAGCCTAGCATATAAGAGATATGGCCTCGGAACACGGAGACCGAAAGGTCGAGCGTGAATCATATAGTAGATATGATCAACATAGTGATGTTCACCATTGAAACTACTCCATCTCACGTGATGATCGGACATGGTTTAGTTGATATGGATCACGTGATCACTTAGAGGATTAGAGGGATGTCTATCTAAGTGGGAGTTCTTAAGTAATATGATTAATTGAACTTAAATTTATCATGAACTTAGTCCTGATAGTATTTTGCAAATTATGTTGTAGATCAATAGCTCGCGTTGTTGCTTCCCTGTGTTCATTTTTGATATGTTCCTAGAGAAAAATTATGTTGAAAGATGTTAGTAGCAAAGATGCGGATTAGATCCGTGATCTGAGGATTATCCTCATTGCTGCACAGAAAAATTATGTCCTTGATGCACCGCTAGGTGACAGACCTATTGCAGGAGCAGATGCAGATGTTATGAACGTTTGGCTAGCTCAATATGATGACTACTTGATAGTTTAGTGCACCATGCTTAACGGCTTAGAATCGGGACTTCAAAGACGTTTTGAACGTCATGGACCATATGAGATGTTCCAGGAGTTGAAGTTAATATTTCAAGCAAATACCCGAGTTGAGAGATATGAAATCTCCAACAAGTTCTATAGCAAAAAGATGGAGGAGAATCGCTCAACTAGTGAGCATGTGCTCAGATTGTCTGGGTACTACAATCGCTTGAATCAAGTGGGAGTTTATCTTCGAGATAAAATAGTGATTGACAGAATTCTCTAGTCACCATCACCAAGTTAGTAGAACTTCGTGATGAACTATGGTATGCAAGGGATGACGAAAGTAATTCCCGAGCTCTTCGTGATGCTGAAATCGATGAAGGTAGAAATCAAGAAAAACATCAACTGTTGATGGTTGACGAGACCACTTCAAGTGTTGATGGTTGACGAGACCACTAGTTTCAAGAAAAGGGCAAAGGGAAGAAGGGGAACTTCAAAAAGAACGGCAAGCAAGTTGCTGCTCAAGTGAAGAAGCCTAAGTCTGGTCCTAAGCCTGAGACTAAGTGCTTCTACTGCAAAGGGACTGGTCACTGGAAGCGGAACTACCCCTCCTATTTGGTGGATAAGAAGGATGGCAAAGTGAACAAAGGTATATTTGATATACAGATTATTGATGTGTACTTTACTAGTGTTTATAGCAACCCCTCGGTAATTGATACTGGTTCAGTTGCTAAGAGTAGTAACTCGAAACGGGAGTTGCAGAATAAACAGAGACTAGTAAAAGTGAACAAAGGTATATTTGATATACAGATTATTGATGTGTACTTTACTAGTGTTTATAGCAACCCCTCGGTAATTGATACTGGTTCAGTTGCTAAAGAGTAGTAACTCGAAAACGGGAGTTGCAGAATAAACAGAGACTAGTAAAAGGCGAGGTGACGATGTGTGTTGGAAGTAGTTCCAAGATTGATATGATCATCATCGCACACTCCCTGTACTTTCGGGATTAGTGTTGAAACTAAATAAGTGTTATTTGGTGTTTGCGTTGAGCATGAATATGATTTGATCATGTTTATTGCAATACGGTTATTCATTTAAGTTAGAGAACAATTGTTGTTCTGTTTACATGAATAAAACCTTTATGGTCATACACACCAATGAAAAATGGTTTGTTGGATCTCGATCGTAGTGATACACATATTCATAATATTGAAGCCAAAAGATGCAAAGTTAATAATGATAGTGCAACTTATTTGTGGTACTGCCGTTTAGGTCATATTGGTGTAAAGCGCATGAAGAAACTCCATACTGATGGGATTTTGGAATCACTTGATTATGAATCACTTGATGCTTGCGAACCGTGCCTCATGGGCAAGATGACTGAAACGCCGTTCTCCGGAACTATGGAGAGAGCAACAGATTTGTTGGAAATCATACATACAGATGTATGTGGTCCGATGAATATTGAGGCTCGTAGCAGGTATCATTATTTTCTGACCTTCACAAATGGTTTGAGCAGATATGGGTATATCTACTTGATGAAACACAAAGTCTGAAACATTTGAAAAGTTCAAAGAATTTCAGAGTGAAGTGGAGAATCATCGTAACAAGAAAATAAAAGTTTCTACGATATGATCGCAGAGGTAAAATATTTGAGTTACGAGTTTGGCCTTCAGTTAAAACAATGTGAAATAGTTTCACTACTCACGCCACCTGGAACACCACAGTGTAATGGTGTGTCCGAACGTCATAACCGTACTTTATTGGATATAGTACAATCTATGATGTCTCTTACCAATTTACCACTATCGTTTTGGGGTTATGCATTAGAGACAGCTACATTCACGTTAAATAGGGCACCATCAAAATCCGTTGAGACGACGCCTTATGAACTGTGGTTTGGCAAGAAACCAAAGTTGTCGTTTCTTAAAGTTTGGGGTTACGATGCTTATGTGAAAAAGTTTCATCCTGATAAGCTCAAACCCAAATCGGAGAAATGTGTCTTCATAGGATACCCAAAGGAGACAGTTGGGTACACCTTCTATCACAGATCCGAAGGCAAGACATTCGTTGCTTAGTATGGATCCTTTCTAGAGAAGGAGATTCTCTCGAAAGAAGTGAGTGGGAGGAAAGTAGAACTTGATGAGGTAACTGTACCTGCTCCCTTATTGGAAAGTAGTTCATCACAGAAATCTGTTCCTGTGACTCCTACACCAATTAGTGAGGAAGTTAATGATGATGATCATGTAACTTCAGATCAAGTTACTACCAAAACTCGTATGTAAACCAGAGTGAGATCCACACCAGAGTGGTACGGTAATCCTGTTCTGGAGGTCATGTTATTTGAACATGACGAACCTACGAACTATGAAGAAGCGATGGTGAGCCCAGATTCCGCAAAATGGCTTGAGGCCATGAAATCTGAGATGAGATCCATCTATGAGAACAAAGTATAGACTTTGATTGACTTGCCCAATGGTCGGCAAGCCATTGAGATTAAATGGATCTTCAAGAGGAAGACAGACGCTGATAGTAGTGTCACTATCTACAAAGCTAGAATTGTCGCAAAAAGGTTTTCGACAAGTTCAAGATGTTGACTACGATGAGAGTTTCTCACTCGTATCTATGCTTAAGTCTGTCCGAATCATGTTAGCAATTGCCGCATTTTATGAAATCTGGCAAAGGGATAAACAAAACTGCATTCCTTAATGGATTTATTAAAGAAGAGTTGTATATGATGCAACCATAAGGTTTTTTCAATCCTAAAAGTGCTAACAAAATATGCAAGCTCCAGCGATCCATCTATGGACTGGTGCAAGCATCTCAGAGTTGGAATATACGCTTTGATAAGTTGATCAAAGGATATAGTTTTATACAGACTTGTGATGAAGCCTGTATTTACAAGAAAGTGAGTGGGAGCACTACAGCATTTCTGATAAGTATATGTGAATGACATATTGTTGATCGGAAATAATGTAGAATTATTCTGCAAAGCATAAAGGAATGTTTGAAAGGAGTTTTTCAAAGAAAGACCTCGGTGAAGCTGCTTACATATTGAGCATCAAGATCTATAGAGATAGATCAAGACGCTTGATAAGTTTTTCCATGAGTACATACCTTAACAAGATTTTGAAGTAGTTCAAAATAGAACAGTCAAAGAAAGAGTTCTTGCCTGTGTTACAAGGTGTGAAATTGAGTAAGACTCAAAGCCCGACCACAGCAGAAGATAGAAAGAGAGTGAAAGTCATTCCCTATGCCTTGGCCATAGGTTCTATAAAGTATGCCATGCTGTGTACCAGATCTATTGTATACCCTACACTGATTTTGGCAAGGGAGTACAATAGTAGATCACTGGACAGCGGTCAAAATTATCCTTGGTGGAATAAGGATATATTTCTCGATTATGGAAGTGACAAAAAGGTTCGTCGTAAAGGGTTACGTCGATACAAGTTTTGACACTAAATCTAGATGACTCTAAGTCTCGGTCTAGATACATATTGAAAGTGGAAGCAATTAGCTAGAGTAGCGCCGTGCAGAGCATTGTAGACATAGAAATTTGCAAAATACTTACGGATCTGAATGTGGCAGACCCGTTGACTAAAATTATCTCACAATCAAAACATGATCACACCTTAGTACTCTTTGGGTGTTAATCGCATAGCGATGTGAACTAGATTATTGACTCTAGTAAACCCTTTGAGTGTTGGTCACATAGAGATGTGAACTATGGGTGTTAATCACATGGTGATGTGAATTATTGATGTTAAATCACATGGCGATGTGAACTAGATTATTGACTCTAGTGCAAGTGGGAGACTGAAGGAAATATGCCCTAGAGGCAATAATAAAGTATTATATATTTCCTTATATCATGATAAATGTTTATTATTCATGCTAGAATTGTATTAACCGGAAACATAATACATGTGTGAATACATAGACAAACAGAGTGTCACTAGTATGCCTCTACTTGACTAGCTCGTTAATCAAAGATGGTTATGTTTCCTAGCCATAGACATGAGTTGTCATTTGATTAACGGGATCACCTCATTAGGAGAATGACGTGATTGACTTGACCCATTCCGTTAGCTTAGCACCCGATCGTTTAGTATGTTGCTATTGCTTTCTTCATGACTTATACATGTTCCTATGACTATGAGATTATGCAACTCCCGTTTACCGGAGGAACACTTTGTGTGCTACCAAACGTCACAACGTAAATGGGTGATTATAAAGGTGCTCTACAGGTGTCTCCAAAGGTACTTGTTGGGTTGGCGTATTTCGAGATTAGGATTTGTCACTCCAATTGTCGGAGAGGTATCTCTGGGCCCACTCGGTAATGCACATCACTATAAGCCTTGCAAGCATTGTGACTAATGAGTTAGTTGCGGGATGATGTGTTACGGAACGAGTAAAGAGACTTGCCGGTAACGAGATTGAACTAGGTATCGAGATACCGACGATCAAATCTCGGGCAAGTAACATACCGGTGACAAAGGGAACAACGTATGTTGTTATGCGGTCTGACCGATAAAGATCTTCGTAGAATATGTGGGAGCCAATATGGGCATCCAGGTCCCGCTATTGGTTATTGACCGGAGACGTGTCTCGGTCATGTCTACATAGTTCTCGAACCCGTAGGGTCCGCACGCTTAACGTTACGATGACAGTTTTATTGAGTTTTGATGTACCGAAGGAGTTCGGAGTCCCGGATGAGATCGGGGATATGACGAGGAGTCTCGAAATGGTCGAGACGTAAAGATCGATATATTGGACGACTATATTCGGACTTCGGAAAGGTTCCGAGTGATTCGGGTATTTTTCGGAGTACCGGAGAGTTACGGGAATTCGTATTGGGCCTTAATGGGCCATACGGGAAAGGAGAGAAAGGCCTCAAAAGGTGGCCGCACCCCTCCTCATGGTCTGGTCCAAATTGGACTAGGGAAGGGGGCCGCACCCTTCCTTCTTTCTCCTTCCCCCTTCCCTTCTCCTACTCCCACAAGGAAAGGAGGAGTCCTACTCCCGGTGGGAGTAGGACTCCCCCCTATGGCGCGCCTCTCCCCTTGGCCAGCTGCCTCCCCCTTGCTCCTTTATATACGGGGGCAGGGGGGCACCCCAGAGACACAACAATTGATCCTTGAGATCTCTTAGCCGTGTGCGGTGCCCCCCTCCACCATATTACACCTCGATAATACCGTTGTGGAGCTTAGGCGAAACCCTGCGTCGGTGGAACATCATCATCGTCACCACGCCGTCGTGCTGACGAAACTCTCCCTCAACACTCGGCTGGATCGGAGTTCGAGGGACGTCATCGAGCTGAACGTGTGTAGAACTCGGAGGTGCCGTACGTTCGGTACTTGATCGGTCGGATCGTGAAGACATACGACTACATCAACCGTGTTGTGATAACGCTTCCGCTGTCGGTCTACGAGGGTACGTGGACAACACTCTCCCCTCTCGTTGCTATGCATCACCATGATCTTGCGTGTGCGTAGGAAATTTTTTGAAATTACTACGTTCCCCAACAGGCAGCCGCACCACAGCCCCTGGCGCCTCCCTCTCCCTCCCGTAACACCTCTCCCTCTCCCTGAGCTTGGCGAAGCCCTGCCGAGATCCCCGCTACTTCCACCACCACGCTGTCGTGCTGCTGGATCTCCATCAACCTCTCCTTCCCCCTTGCTGGATCAAGAAGGAGGAGACGTCTTCCCCAACCGTACGTGTGTTGAACGCGGAGGTGCCGTCCGTTCGGCGCTCGGTCATCGGTGATTTGGATCACGACGAGTACGACTCCATCAACCCCGTTCACTTGAACGCTTCCGCTCACGATCTACAAGGGTATGTAGATGCACTCCTCTCTCTCGTTGCTAGATGACTCCATAGATTGATCTTGGTGATGCGTAGAAAATTTTTGATTTCTGCTACTATCCTCAACAGTGGTATCAGAGCCAGGTTTATGCGTAGTTTCTATGCACGAGTAGAACACAAACTTGTTGTGGGCGTAGATGTTGTCAATTTTCTTGCCACTACTAGTCTTATCTTGTTTCGGCGGCATTGTGGGATGAAGCGGCCCGGACCGACCTTACACGTACGCTTACGTGAGACAGGTTCCACCGACTGACATGCACTAGTTGCATAAGGTGGCTAGCGGGTGTCTGTCTCTCCCACTTTAGTCGGAACGGATTTGATGAAAAGGGTCCTTATGAAGGGTAAATAGAAATTGGCATATCACGTTGTGGTTTTACGTAGGTAAGAAACGTTCTTGCTAGAAACCTATAGAAGCCACGTAAAAACTTGCAACAACAATTAGAGGACGCCTAACTTGTTTTTGCAGCATATGCCTTGTGATGTGATATGGCCAAAAGGATGTGATGAATGAAATATATGTGATGTATGAGATTGATCATGTTCTTGTAATAGGAATCACGACTTGCATGTCGATGAGTATGACAACCGGCAGGAGCCATAGGAGTTGTCTTTATTTTTTGTATGACCTGCATGTCATTGAATAACGCCATGTAAATTACTTTACTTTATTGCTAAACACGTTAGCCATAGAAGTAGAAGTAATCGTTGGCGTGACAACTTCATGAAGACACGATGATGGAGATCATGATGATGGAGATCATGGTGTCATGCCGGTGACGAAGATGATCATGGCGCCCCGAAGATGGAGATCAAAGGAGCAAAATGATATTGGCCATATCATGTCACTATTTGATTGCATGTGATGTTTATCATGTTTTACATCTTATTTGCTTAGAACGACGGTAGCTTAAATAAGATGATCCCTCACAATAATTTCAAGAAAGTGTTCCCCCTAACTGTGCACCGTTGCGAAGGTTCGTTGTTTCGAAGCACCACGTGATGATCGGGTGTGATAGATTCTAACGTTCGAATACAACGGGTGTAAGCCAGATTTACACACGCAATACACTTAGGTTGACTTGACGAGCCTAGCATGTACAGACATGGCCTCGGAACACGGAAGACCGAAAGGTCGAGCATGAGTCGTATAGAAGATACGATCAACATGAAGATGTTCACCGATGTTGACTAGTCCGTCTCACGTGATGATCGAACACGGCCTAGGTGACTCGGATCATGTTTCACTTAGATGACTAGAGGGATGTCTATCTGAGTGGGAGTTCATTGAATAATTTGATTAGATGAACTTAATTATCATGAACTTAGTCTAAAATCTTTACAATATGTCTTGTAGATCAAATGGCCCACGTTGCCCTCAACTTCAACGCGTTCCTAGAGAAAACCAAGCTGAAAGATGATGGCAGCAACTATACGGACTGAGTCCGGAACCTGAGGATCATCCTCATAGCTGCCAAGAAAGATTATGTCCTAGAAGCACCGCTAGGTGAAGCACCAATCCCAGAGAACCAAGACGTTATGAACGCTTGGCAGCAGCGTGCTGATGATTACTCCCTCGTTCAGTGCGGCATGCTTTACAGCTTAGAACCGGGCTTCCAAAAGCGTTTTGAGAAACACGGATCATACGAGATGTTCGAAGAGCTGAAAATGGTTTTCCAAGCTCATGCCCGGGTCGAGAGATATGAAGTCTCCGACAAGTTCTTCAGTTGTAAGATGGAGGAAAATAGTTCTGTCAGTGAGCACATACTCAAAATGTCTGGGTTACACAACCGCTTGTCCCAGCTGGGAGTTAAGCTCCCGGATGACGCGGTCATTGACAGAATCCTTCAGTCGCTTCCACCGAGCTTCAAGAGCTTTGTGATGAACTTCAATATGCAGGGGATGGAAAAGACCATTCCTGAGGTATATTCAATGCTGAAATCAGCGGAGGTGGAGATCAAAAAGGAACATCAAGTGTTGATGGTGAATAAAACCACTAAGTTCAAGAAAGGCAAGGGTAAGAAGAACTTCAAGAAGGACGGCAAGGGAGTTGCCGCGCCCGGTAAGTCAGTTGCGGGGAAGAAGCCAAAGAATGGACCCAAGCCTGAGACTGAGTGCTTTTATTGCAAGGGAAGTGGTCACTGGAAGCGGAACTGCCCCAAATACTTAGCGGACAAGAAGGCCGGCAACACCCAAGGTATATGTGATATACATGTAATTGATGTGTACCTTACCAGTACTCGTAGTAGCTCCTGGGTATTTGATACCGGTGCGGTTGCTCATATTTGTAATTCAAAACAGGAGCTGCGGAATAAGCGGAGACTGGCGAAGGACGAGGTGACGATGCGCGTCGGGAATGGTTCCAAGGTCGATGTGATCGCCGTCGGCACGCTACCTCTACATTTACCTACGGGATTAGTTTTAAACCTCAATAATTGTTATTTAGTGCCAGCTTTGAGCATGAACATTGTATCTGGATCTCGTTTAATGCGAGATGGCTACTCATTTAAATCCGAGAATAATGGTTGTTCTATTTATATGAGAGATATGTTTTATGGTCATGCCCCGCTGGTCAATGGTTTATTCTTAATGAATCTCGAACGTGATGTTACACATATTCATAGTGTGAATACCAAAAGATGTAAAGTTGATAACGATAGTCCCACATACTTGTGGCACTGCCGCCTTGGTCACATTGGTGTCAAGCGCATGAAGAAGCTCCATGCTGATGGACTTTTAGAGTCTCTTGATTACGAATCATTTAACACGTGCGAACCATGCCTCATGGGTAAGATGACCAAGACTCCGTTCTCCGGAACAATGGAGCGAGCAACCAACTTATTAGAAATCATACATACTGATGTGTGCGGTCCAATGAGTGTTGAGGCTCACGGTGGCTATCGTTATGTTCTCACTCTCACTGATGACTTGAGTAGATATGGGTATGTCTACCTAATGAAACACAAGTCTGAGACCTTTGAAAAGTTCAAGGAATTTCAGAGTGAGGTTGAGAATCAACGTGACAGAAAAATAAAATTCTTACGATCAGATCGTGGAGGGGAATATTTGAGTCACGAATTTGGCACACACTTAAGGAAATGTGAAATAGTTTCACAACTCACGCCGCCTGGAACACCTCAGCGAAATGGTGTGTCCGAACGTCGTAATCGCACTCTATTGGATATGGTGCGATCTATGATGTCTCTTACCGATCTACCGCTCTCATTTTGGGGCTATGCTTTAGAGACTGCCGCATTCACTTTAAATAGGGCTCCGTCGAAATCCGTTGAGACGACACCGTATGAATTATGGTTTGGGAAGAAACCTAAGCTGTCGTTTCTAAAAGTTTGGGGATGTGATGCTTATGTCAAGAAACTTCAACCTGAAAAGCTCGAACCCAAGTCGGAAAAATGCGTCTTCATAGGATACCCGAAGGAAACCATTGGGTATACCTTCTACCTCAGATCCGAAGGCAAGATCTTTGTTGCCAAGAACGGGTCCTTTCTGGAGAAAGAGTTTCTCTCGAAAGAAGTAAGTGGGAGGAAAGTGGAACTTGATGAAGTACTACCTCTTGAACCGGAAAGTAGCGCAGCTCAGGAAGATGTTCCTGTGATGCCTGCACTGACTAGAGAGGAAGCTAATGATGATGATCAAGGTACTTCGGATCAAGTTACTACTGAACTTCGTAGGTCCACAAGGACACATTCCGCGCCAGAGTGGTACGGCAACCCTGTCTTGGAAATCATGTTGTTAGACAACGGTGAACCTTCGAACTATGAAGAAGCGATGGCGGGCCCAGATTCCGACAAATGGCTAGAAGCCATGAAATTCGAGATAGGATCCATGTATGAAAACGAAGTATGGACTTTGACTGACTTGCCCGATGATCGGCGAGCCATAGAAAATAAATGGATATTTAAGAAGAAGACGGACGCGGATGGTAATGTGACCATCTATAAGGCTCGACTTGTCGCTAAGGGTTATCGACAAGTTCAAGGGGTTGACTACGATGAGACTTTCTCACCTGTAGCGAAGCTGAAGTCCGTCCGAATCATGTTAGCAATTGCCGCATTCTATGATTATGAGATATGGCAAATGGACGTCAAAACGGCATTCCTTAACGGCTTTCTTAAGGAAGAATTGTATATGATGCAGCCAGAAGGTTTTGTCGATCCTAAGAATGCTAACAAGGTATGCAAGCTCCAGCGCTTCATCTATGGGCTGGTGCAAGCATCTCGGAGTTGGAACATTCGATTTGATGAGATGATCAAAGCGTTTGGGTTTGCACAGACTTATGGAGAAGCCTGTGTTTACAAGAAAGTGAGTGGGAGCTCTGTAGCATTTCTCATATTATATGTGGATGACATACTATTGATGGGAAATGATATAGAATTCTTGGAAAGTATAAAGGCCTACTTGAATAAGTGTTTTTCAATGAAGGACCTTGGAGAAGCTGCTTACATATTAGGCATCAAGATCTATAGAGATAGATCAAGACGCCTCATTGGTCTTTCACAAAGTACGTACCTTGACAAGATATTGAAGAAGTTCAATATGGATCAGTCCAAGAAGGGGTTCTTGCATGTATTGCAAGGTGTGCAATTGAGCACGGCTCAATGCCCGACCACGGCAGAAGATAGAGAAAAGATGAGTGTCATCCCCTATGCCTCGGCCATAGGGTCTATTATGTATGCCATGCTGTGTACCAGACCTGATGTAAACCTTGCCGTAAGTTTGGTAGGAAGGTACCAAAGTAATCCCGGCATGGAACACTGGACAGCGGTCAAGAATATCCTGAAGTACCTGAAGAGGACTAAGGATATGTTTCTCGTTTATGGAGGTGACGAAGAGCTCGTCGTAAAGGGTTACGTCGATGCTAGCTTCGACACAGATCTGGATGACTCTAAGTCACAAACCGGATACGTGTATATTTTGAATGGTGGGGCAGTAAGCTGGTGCAGTTGCAAGCAAAGCGTTGTGGCGGGATCTACATGTGAAGCGGAATACATGGCGGCCTCAGAGGCAGCACAAGAAGCAATCTGGGTGAAGGAGTTCATTACCGACCTAGGAGTTATTCCCAATGCGTCGGGCCCGATGACTCTCTTCTGTGACAACACTGGAGCTATTGCCCTTGCCAAGGAGCCCAGGTTTCACAGGAAGACCAGGCATATCAAGCGTCGCTTCAACTCCATTCGTGAAAGTGTTCAAAATGGAGACATAGATATTTGTAAAGTACATACGGACCTGAATGTAGCAGATCCGTTGACTAAACCTCTCCCTAGAGCAAAACAAGATCAACACCAGAACTCTATGGGTGTTCGATTCATCACAATGTAACTAGATTATTGACTCTAGTGCAAGTGGGAGACTGTTGGAAATATGCCCTAGAGGCAATAATAAAATGGTTATTATTATATTTCCTTGTTCATGATAATTGTCTATTGTTCATGCTATAATTGTGTTATCCGGAAATCGTAATACATGTGTGAATACATAGACCACAATATGTCCCTAGTGAGCCTCTAGTTGACTAGCTCGTTGATCAACAGATAGTCATGGTTTCCTGACTATGGACATTGGATGTCATTGATAACGGGATCACATCATTAGGAGAATGATGTGATGGACAAGACCCGATCCTAAGCATAGCACAAAGATCGTGTAGTTCGTTTGCTAGAGCTTTTCCAAATGTCAAGTATCATTTCCTTAGACCATGAGATTGTGCAACTCCCGGATACCATAGGAGTGCTTTGGGTGTGCCAAACGTCACAAGGTAACTGGGTGGCTATAAAGGTGCACTATGGGTATCTCCGAAAGTGTCTGTTGGGTTGGCACGAATCGAGACTGGGATTTGTCACTCCGTATGACGGAGAGGTATCTCTGGGCCCACTCGGTAATGCATCATCATAATGAGCTCAATGTGACCAAGTGTTTGGTCATGGGATCATGCATTACGGTACGAGTAAAGTGACTTGCCGGTAACGAGATTGAACAAGGTATTGGGATACCGACGATCGAATCTCGGGCAAGTAACGTACCGATTGACAAAGGGAATTGTATATGGGATTGATTGAATCCTCGACATCGTGGTTCATCTGATGAGATCATCGTGGAACATGTGGGAGCCAACATGGGTATCCAGATCCCGCTGTTGGTTATTGACCGGAGAGTCGTCTCGGTCATGTCTGCATGTCTCCCGAACCCGTAGGGTCTACACACTTAAGGTTCGGTGACGCTAGAGTTGTAGAGATACTAGTATGCGGCAACCCGAAAGTTGTTCGGAGTCCCGGATGAGATCCCGGACGTCACGAGGAGTTCCGAAATGGTCCGGAGGTGAAGAAATATATATAGGAAGTCCAGTTTCGGCCACCGGGAAAGTTTCGGGGTCACCGGTATTGTACCGGGACCACCGGAAGGGTCCCGGGGGTCCATCGGGTGGGGCCACCTATCCCGGAGGGCCCCATGGGCTGAAGTGGGGAAGGGAACCAGCCCCTGGTGGGCTGGTGCGCCCCCCTTGGGCCTCCCCTGCGCCTAGGGTTGGAAACCCTTGGGGTGCGGGGGTGCCCCACTTGGCTTGGGGGGCAAGCCACCCCCTTGACCGCCGCCCCCCTTGGAGATGGGATCTCCCAAGGCCGGCGCCCCCCCCCCCCCGGGGGGGGCCTATATAAAGAGGGGGAGGGAGGGCAGCCGCACCACAGCCCCTGGCGCCTCCCTCTCCCTCCCGTAACACCTCTCCCTCTCGCTAAGCTTGGCGAAGCCCTGCCGAGATCCTCGCTACTTCCACCACCACGCCGTCGTGCTGCTGGATCTCCATCAACCTCTCCTTCCCCCTTGCTGGATCAAGAAGGAGGAGACGTCTTCCCCAACCGTACGTGTGTTGAACGCAGAGGTGCCGTCCGTTCGGCGCTCGGTCATCGGTGATTTGGATCACGACGAGTACGACTCCATCAACCCCGTTCACTTGAACGCTTCCGCTCGCGATCTACAAGGGTATGTAGATGCACTCCTCTCTCTCATTGCTAATGACTCCATAGATTGATCTTGGTGATGCGTAGAAAATTTTTGATTTCTGCTACGATCCTCAACAAAAGGATAGTAACATTGTCCCTTCTCTCTTTTTCTCTCATTTTTATTATTTGGGCCTTTTCTCTTCATTTTTTATGGCCTCTTTTTTTCGTCCGGAGTCTCGTCCCGACTTGTGGGGGAATCATAGTCTCCATCATCCTTTCCTAACTAGGACAATGCTCTAATAATGAAGATCATCACACTTTTATTTACTTACAACTCAAGAATTACAACTCGATACTTAGAACAAATATGACTCTATATGAATGCCTCCGACGGTGTACCGGGATATGCAATGAATCAAGAGTGACATGTATGAAAGAATTATGAATGGTGGCTTTGCCACAAATACGATGTCAACTACATGATCATGCAAAGCAATATGGCAATGATGGGGCGTGTCATAATAAACGGAACGGTGGTAAGTTGCATGGAAATATATCTCGGAATGGCTATGGAAATGCCAGAATAGGTAGGTATGGTGGCTGCTTTGAGGAAGGTATATGGTGGGTGTATGATACCGGCAAAAGGTGCGCGGTATTAGAGAGGCTAGCATTGATGGAAGGATGAGAGTGCGTATAATCCATGGACTCAACATTAGTCATAAAGAACTCACATACTTATTGCAAAAATCTGTTAGTTATCGAAACGAAGTACTACGCGCATGCTCCTAGGGGGATAGATTGGTAGGAAAAGACCATCGCTCGTCCCCGACCGCCACTCATAAGGAAGACAATCAATAAATAAATCATGCTCCGACTTCATCACATAACGGTTCACCATACGTGCATGCTACGGGAATCACAAACTTTAACACAAGTATCTCTCAAATTCACAACTAATCCACTAGCATGACTCTAATATTACCATCCTCATATCTCAAAACAATCATAAGGAATCAAACTTCACATAGTATTCAATGCACTTTATATGAAAGTTTTTATTATATCCCTCTTGGATGCCTATCATATTAGGACTAATTTCATAACCAAAGCAAATTGCCATGCTGTTTAGGACTCTCAAAATAATATAATTGAAGCATGATAGTTCATATATTTCTTCAAAATAAAACCACCGCCGTGCTCTAAAAGGATATAAGTGAAGCACTAGAGCAAACAACAAACTACTCCGAAAGATATAGGTGAAGATCAATGAGTAGTCGAATAATTATGTAACTGTGTGAAGATTCTCCCATTTAATAATTTCAGATCTTGGTCTTTTATTCAAACAGCAAGCAAAACAAAAGAAAATAAAATGACGCTCCAAGAAAAACACATATCATGTGGTGAATAAAAATATAGCTCCAAGTAAAGTTACCGATGAACGAAGACGAAAGAGGGGATGCCATCCGGGGCATCCCCAAGCTTAGGCTCTTGTTTATCCATGAATATTACCTTGGGGTGCCTTGGTCATCCCCAAGCTTAGGCTCTTGCCACTCCTTATTCCATAGTCCATCAAATCTTTACCCAAAACTTGAAAACTTCACAACACAAAACTCAACAGAAAACTTCTAAGCTCCGTTAGTATAAGAAAATAAATCACCACTTAGGTACTGTTGTGAACTCATTCTAAATTCATATTGGTGTAATATCTACTGTATCCCAACTTCTCTATGGTTCATACCCTTCGATACTACTCATAGATTCATCAAAATAAGCAAACAACACAATGAAAACAGAATCTGTCAAAAATAGAACAGTCTGTAGTAATCTGTATCAAACGTATACTTCTGTAACTCCAAAAATTCTGAAATAAATTTGTGGACCTGACTAATTATTCTAGTAATCATCTGCAAAAATAATCAACTAAATAGCACTCTCCAGTAAAAAGTTGTATCTAATCTCGTGAGCGCTAAAGTTTCTGTTTTTTACAGCAAGATCATAAAGACTTCACCCAAGTCTTCCCAAAGGTTCTACTTGGCACAAACACTAATTAAAACAATAAAACCACATCTAAACATAGTCTAGATGGATTATTTATTACTAAACAGAAGCAAAAAGCAAAGAACAAAAAATAAAATTGGGTTGCCTCCCAACAAGCGCTAACGTTTGAGGCCCCTAGCTAGGCATGATGATTTCAATGATGCTCACATAAAAGATAAGAATTGAAACATAAAGAGAGCATCATGAAGAATATGACTAGCACATTTAATTCTAACACACTTCCTATGCATAGGGATTTTGTGAGCAAACAACTTATGGGAACAATAATCAACTAGCATAGGAAGGCAAAACAAGCATAACTTCAAAACTTTAAGCACATAGAGAGGAAGCTTGGTATTATTGCAATTACTACAAGCATAAATTCCTCCCTCATAATAATTTTCGTAGCATCATGAATGGATTTAACAATATAACCAGCACCTAAAGCATTATTTTCATGATCTACAAGCATAGAAATTTTATTACTCTCCACATCAGCAAAATTCTTCTCATTCAGAGTAGTGGGAGTATCATAAGAAACTCGAATACTATAAATTGTTTCCACATAAAAAGGGTAATGTTCAGAAAAAGGGTAATCATAATCATGACAAGTTTTATGAATATAATCATCACTAATTTTTATAGCATAAGTGTCATCACAATAATCATCATAAGTAGCAACTTTGTTCTCATCATAATCAATTGAAACCTCTTCCGAAATAGTGGATTCATCACTAAATAAAGTCATGACCTCTCCAAATCCACTTTTATAATTATCACAATAAGATTCAACATCCTCCAAAATAGTGGGATCATTACTTCCTAAAGTTGACACTCTTCCAAACCCACTTTCATCAATATAATCATCATAAGTAGGAGGCATGCTATCGTCATAACAAATTTGCATATCAAAACTTGGGGGACAAAACATATCATCTTCATCAAACATAGCATCCCCAATCTTGTGGCTTTGCATATCATTGGCATCATGGGTATTCAAAGAATTCATGCTAACAACATTGCAATCATGCTCATCATTCACATATTTTATGCCAAGCATTCTATGTAATTCTTCTTCTAGTACTTGAGCACAGTTTTCCTTTCCATCATACTCACGAAAGATATTAAAAAGATGAAGCGTATGAGGCAAGCTTAATTCCATTTTTTTGTAGTTTTCTTTTATAGATTAAACTAGTGATAAAACAAGAAACTAAAAGATTTGATTGCAAGATCTAAAGATATACCTTCAAGCACTCACCTCCCCGGCAACGGCGCCAGAAATTGCTTGATGTCTACTACGCAACCTTCTTCTTGTAGACGTTGTTGGGCCTCCAAGCGCAGAGGTTTGTAGAACAGTAGCAAGTTCCCCTCAAGTGGATGACCTAAGGTTTATCAATCCGTGGGAGGCGTAGGATGAAGATGGTCTCTCTCAAACAACCCTGCAACCAAATAACAAAGAGTCTCTTGTGTCCCCAACACACCCAGTACAATGGTAAATTGTATAGGTGCACTAGTTCGGCGAAGAGATGGTGATACAAGTGCAATATGGATGGTAGATATAGGTATTTGTAATCTGAAAATATAAAAACAGCAAGGTAGCAAGCGATAAAAGTGAGCGTAAACGGTATTGCAATGCTAGTAAACAAGGCCTAGGGTTCATACTTTCACTAGTGCAAATTCTCTCAACAATAATAACATAATTGGATCATATAACTATCCCTCAACATGCAACAAAGAGTCACTCCAAAGTCACTAATAGCGGAGAACAAACGAAGAGATTATGGTAGGGTAAGAAACCACCTCAAAGTTATTCTTTCTGATCTATCTATTCAAGAGTCCGTAGTAAAATAACACGAAGCTATTCTTTCCGTTCGATCTATCATAGAGTTCGTACTAGAATAACACCTTAAGACACAACTCAGCCAAAACCCTAATGTCACCTAGATACTCCAATGTCACCTCAAGTATCCGTGGGTATGATTATACGATATGCATCACACAATCTCAGATTCATCTATTCAACCAACACAAAGAACTTCAAAGAGTGCCCCAAAGTTTCTACCGGAGAGTCAAGACGAAAACGTGTGCCAACCCCTATGCATAAGTTCACGAGGTCACGGAACCCGCAAGTTGATCACCAAAACATACATCAAGTAGATCACGTGAATATCCCATTGTCACCACAGATAAGCACATGCAAGACATACATCAAGTGTTCTCAAATCCTTAAAGACGCAATCCGGTAAGATAACTTCAAAGGGAAAACTCAATCCATTACAAGAGAGTAGAGGGGGAGAAACATCATAAGATCCAACTATAATAGCAAAGCTCGCGATACATCAAGATCGTACCATCTCAAGAACACGAGAGAGAGAGAGAGAGAGAGAGAGAGATCATAGCTACTGGTACATACCCTCAGCCCCGAGGGTGAACTACTCCCTCCTCGTCATGGAGAGCGCCGGGATGATGAAGATGGCCGCCGGTGAGGGTTCCCCCCTCCGGCAGGGTGCCGGAACAGGGTCCCGATTGGTTTTTGGTGGCTACAGAGGCTTGCGGCGGCGGAACTCCCGATCTATTCTGTTCCCCGATGTTTTTAGGGTATATGGATATATATAGGTGAAAGAAGTCGGTCAGGGGAGCCACGAGGGGCCCACGAGGGTGGGGGCGCGTCCAGGGGGAGCAGGCGCGCCTCCCTGCCTCGTGGCCACCTCGAAGCTTCCCTGACGTCTACTCCAAGTCTCTTGGATTGCTTCCATTCCAAAAATAACTCTCCCGAAGGTTTCATTCCGTTTGGACTCCGTTTGATATTCCTTTCCTTCGAAACACTGAAATAGGCAAAAAAACAGCAATTTGGGCTGGGCCTCCGGTTAATAGGTTAGTCCCAAAAATAATATAAAATTGTATACTAAATCCCATTAAACATTCAAAACAGAATATATAATAGCATGGAACAATCAAAAATTATAGATACGTTGGAGACGTATCAACGGCTAGGGTTTAGAACCCGGAAACTGATACCATGTTAGAAGGGAGAGAGAGGTTTGGTGGAATAGTTGTTGTATTGCTTGAGCCTCGTGGGCATACATATAGGAGTACAATCATCTACTTGGAGTACAAGACAAGCCAGAACAAATCCTAGTCTATCTCGTCTTTCCTAATAAACATTATACTCAACAGTTACGATGCAGTAAAGCAGTTCTTCCAGTCTCACCAGTCTAGACTTGCTCTCTGAACTCTTGGGGAATTTTGTAATGTTTAAGGATTTTGAATTTTGATCTCATGAACAAAGCCTTGTTAGCTAAATGGTTTTGGAAACTAGAAACTGAAGAAAGTGTATGAATTGATCTTCTGCTTAATAAATATGTGAAGGAAAAATGCATTTATTTGATTAACAAAAGAGTGGGGGACTCTCAATTTTGGCTAATCTCCTGAAAGTTAAAAATTCATACTGTCAACATGTTAAAAAATGGGGGATCGAAGAAACACCAGATTTTCGGAGGATTGGTGAGTATGATCCAAACCACTAAAAGATGCTTACCCCAGGTTGTACAATATAAATTTTGATCATGAGATATTTGTTGCCAAGGCCATTAATAAGGGATGGGACAATTTTTTCCTGTACAAGAAATCTTATTGGTGATTCTGCTAACTTGTGGGCTAGTCTTAAAAGTAGATCTGAGGAGGTTAGAATGTATGGGGGGAGGGCAGGAAAAGAATTATATGAGACCAGGTCTCAGGGCCTAGCATGTGAGACCCACCCTGATGGATGACACGTGGCATTTACAAATCACAAAGCATCTACCCCACCCACCCCCACTTGAAATTAGGGGGGAGAGATTAGATGCTTTATGATTTGTGAATGCCACGTGTCATCCATCAGGGTGTGTCTCACCTGCTAGCCCGTGAGACCTGGTCTCATATAATTTTTTTCGGAAGGGCAAACCCCAGTGGATGTTAATTAGTGATAGAATCTTTTCTGTTAAATCTTTATACATGTTTCTGTTAAAACTGAGGTGGGTTTTCCACACAAATTTCTTTGGAAGGTGAAATCTCCAACTAAAATCAAAATGTTCTTCTGGTTGATTGATCGCAGCACCTTTGTTAGTAAAGATAATCTGGTTAAGAAACGATGGAAGGGAGGAAAAGAATGTGTACTTTGTGGGCAGGATGAGAATATAAATCACGTGCTTTTTGAATGCTCTGCTGCTAGACTTGAATGTCCAGCTAAATACATTCCAGAAAACTTACAAAAGACTTATTATGGTTGGAATTTCTGCTATGTTTTGTTATTTATGGAAAGGTAGAAATGATATTATTCTCAAAGCAAAAAAAGATTCATGATCCCATGATCCTTGTGAGACTGACGTGTAATTGGATCGTGGGCTGTTCTGTTTTGCAAAAGAAAAAACACAGAGCAAAAAATACTAATGTTGGGGGCAAAGCTAATCGAGGAGGTGGCAAGTGAAGTTTATAGAGTGTTGGAGGGATGGAGACCGGCGTTCAAAGACTACGGGCTTGAAAAATGTATGAAGTAGGTGTTGTGTTACTGGGCAACTCCTCTATTCTGGCCTCCAGACCCTGACTGCGCGGGCGATGTTGCTGGTGTGTCGATACCTGCCTATTTACGTAGATTTGAAATAAACTCAAAAGGCCACGGTGAAACAAATAAAAATGTTATTAATGCATTGTGGAGTAGTTATTAGATGATGGGTTGCTAGAGTGACAGAAGCTTAAACCCTAGTTTATGCGCTATTTCGTAAGGGGCTGATTTGCATCCATATGTTTAATGCTATGGTTATATTTTATCTTCATACTTTTCTCGTAGTTGCGGATGCTTGCGAGGGGGTTAATCATAAGTGGGAGGCTTGTTCAAGTAAGAACAGCACCCAAGCATCGGTCCACACATATCAAATTATCAAAATAGCGAACGCGAATCAAACCAACATGATGAAAGTAACTAGATGAAATTCCTGTGTGCCCTCAAGAATGCTTTGCTTATTATGTGAGACCGTACCGGCCTGTCCTTTGCCGTCAAAAGGATTGGGCTACCTTGCTGCACTTATTGTTACTATTGTTACTTGTTACTTTTTACAAATTATCTTGCTAACAAACTACCTGTTACCGACTATTTCAATGCTTGCAGAAATTACCTTGATGAAAACCACTTGTCATTTCCTTCTACTCCTCGTTGGGTTCGACACTCTTACTTATCGAGGGGATACATGATGACAGGAAATGCAGCCCTACCTGTTCAATTTCTCCTCCTTGTGATGTTGATCATACTATATAAATGCAGAATTTAACTTATATTTGTCTATGTACTATTGTAAATCTTCACTTCTGCTTATTTATTTTAGCTTCAAATGTTGTTGGTGAGACCAGGGGTAATTTGGATTGCTTGTGTCATTTTACCAAGTCTTGGTTTTGCTTCGTGCCCCGTTGTTATATTTCCTTTATGAGCAAACAATTTCATTTGTACAGTGAGAAGAGAACATTGATTAACATCTTGATGCCTCATAATATGACAGCAAGTTCTGTTAGTGTATTTTGATAAAGAAACTTGATGAGGATCTCGGAATTTGCATGTGGAAATTGATATAGACTTTAGATGTTAGGGATTGTAAGAGATCTTATATTGTATATATGTAGTTAGTAGCGTCGGATAGATATACGAAAACTTGTTGTTCGACCAATCTCTCGGAGAAAGAGAGGTCATTTCTCTTTATATATGTTCATGACGATCTTGTGTAATTAATGGTTCCTTCATTTGCTTACTAGCTAGCGTGTTGAGTTCTCTCTATATGTATAGTAGATAGCGTCGACCAAGCACGGAGAAAGAGAGGACACTTCTCTCTATTAGCTAGCTAACACAATATGAAACCCCTAAATTAACCCTCCAAAACCCCCTAACCCCCCCCCCCCCCCTCTTCAAAAAAACAAAAACCCCAGCTCCTGCCAGCTGCTGACGCATGGATGCCTTTTGGTCCCGGTTGGTGTTACCAACCGGGACTAAAGGACCTCTGACTGGGCGCCCCGCTGCGGCCACGTGGAGCCCCTTCTGTCCCGGTTCGTAAACGAACCGGGACTAAAGGTTTTGGGCTTTAGTCCCGACCTTTTTGTCCCGGTTCCAGAACCGGGACTAAAGGCCCTCTGGAACCGGGACTAGTTCCCTGTTTTCTACTAGTGTGATCATAGGATCCGCCTCATCAATTACAAGATCATCAAACTCCTCCTCTATGAGATCTAACTGGCCAAAGAAATCATCCAGATCGCTCGTACTACCATCCTTCGCCCCGTAGCTTGTCGTCGAGTTTGCGTCCGAGACCGATGCCATTGTTCCCAGGGGAAGAAACAGCTGCGGGGCGGCGATAGGGACTGGAGGTCGACGAGATCGACCGAGGAAGTGAAACCCTAGCCGCCACCAGGAGAGAAGTTTTTAGTCCTCTCATTTGTATTCGCCCATTCATTGTCACTAGTCTATCGCACGGTTGCTACACATGCAAAGACGTGTTAGCTTTTGTAAAGTGGGGATTAGGGATCACGTAGAGACAGAAACGACTGCATGCAACCTCCCAAACTCTCTCTCTCTCTCTCTCTCTCTCTCCATGCAAAAAGGCATACCTTTTCTTATTAGGGATATTTTAGATGATTGACATTCTTAACTAAAATTTAGTTTCGAAAGTTTTACATATTTTAATTTATGACGACAAGACATATAGAACAAGACCAATCTTGAATATATTTTATAATAATTACAATTTTAAGGTTTCAATCATATATTTAAAATGGAGTATGTGTTAAATATTGTTTGAAAACTGTTATCTTATAAATAAAATATTACAACTTCGGAAAAAAGCTGCAAACACATTTCACACATATCTAAATCACTTCAATAATTTTTAGTGCTTATTTATGAATTGACTAAAATATGATACAAATCCAAACTTTGAAAGAAACTTCAATTACTTGACTCGTATTTCAATAAAATTTATAAGTAAGCACTTAAATTGTGTACAAAACTGGAAGTAGGTGCTAGATGTTTTCTGAAATTAATAAAAAAAATAGAACCGGAATTTTCAATTTTCTTGAAATATGTCACACAGACATTTCAATTATATCATTCAATTGTGGAAAAAGTTTCACACAAACTTCATGTATTTCAATCAACTTCATAATTTCAAAAATCTTTCAAAAAATCTAGTATAACTTATAAATACACACATCACTTTCATACCTTTCATTTGATTGAAACCGTGACATGCAAGACATTTTAAACCATATCTAATTTAGTTGTTTCCATTATATTTGAGGACATGAAACATGTGCTAAATATATTCTAAAATTGAGTGTTATATTTGAAAATAGTTTTTAAGTGTGTTCTAAAATTGATTGAAATCTAACTAAATCATTTAATTTCATAAAAATCACATACATTTCAATTGCTTCACTCAATTTCAGGAAACAATTTGCGCAACATTAGCTATTTCACTCAATTTTGGAAGAATTTTAACACAACCATTTTTGGTTAGTTATAATTTTGTTGTTTAAATGTTTTAGAATAGAACTTAAATATGTATTAAAAATCCCAAATTGACTATAATAACTGTAAATATATGTTGAATGTGTTTTTGATTTTTTTGAATTGTAGGTAAAATAATTTAATTTCAAAAAATATTTCACATACATTTTAAGGGTTTTACACAATTTCCAAACAGAAATTTTTAACTTGCTTCAACCGAGTATAAAAAATATGACTTTTTTCAATTGAATTTGACAAATAGTTTGAAGTTGGAATGTAAACTTTTGAGTTTTTAAAAATATCAACTATTCAATCATATTTGTGAACCAACAAGTGATTGGATGGTTAGGTGGACAGTGCTATCCTCAACCCACCAGCGTTTAAGTCCTAGACTTGACATTAATGCCCGCATTTTCTGAATATATTTCAGGCCTTCCGGAGATGCGCGCTCAATGGTCCCATTGAATATGAAGACATCTTTTTTTAATGAAAAAATATATTCATCATCAATCATGATAGTACAACGGATACAAGAAATAATAAAAGTTACATCCAGACCCGTAGACCACCTAGCGACGACTACAAGCACCGAACTGAGCCGGAGGCATGCTACCGTCATCTCCCCTCCCTCCCTGGAGCTGGACAAAACATCTTGTAGTAGACAGTCGGGAACTCGTCGTGCTAAGGCCCTATAGAAACAGTGCATCAAAACAGCAACCGCATCCGTTGAATAGAAGGTTAGATTGGAAGGATCCAACTTGTAGACACATGAACACATAGGAACAAATACCGAATCCATGTGAATCCACCGTAGACAAATGCCGACCGAATCCAGTGAGATCTGCCGGAGACAAACCTCCACACGCCCTCCGATGACATGAGAAGCACCACCGGATAGGGGCTAGGCAGGGAGAACCTTATTCTATCTTCAGAGGGCCGCCGCCGCCTCATCTATCTGAGCAAGACACATACCCTAAGAAAACTTAGAAAAAACATCAAAAAACGAAGCCCTCCCGCCCGCAAGGGCCGAGATCCACCACGCCTCCATGGCCCTAAGGCTACAGGAGACGAGGCAGACAGGCGCCGGCGCCGGCGGGAAGCAGGAGGAACCCTAGCGGCAGCTCGGTACGAGCGCTCTTTCCCTGGCGGCTTCTGAGATTGGCTGAGTATCTCAAGATAATGTGTCGGCTCAGTCTCTCAGAGATGTTCATACGGGTAGGGTATGCATGCGTGCGTTCATAGGGTGAGTGTGTGTGTATGTATGAGCATCTACGTTTGTACTATGTTAAAAGAAAACTATTCAATCATGTGTGAATCAATTAGAAATCATTTAGCACATATTTCAGTTAATTCACTCAACTTCAGAATAATATTTTACATATCTAACCTCATGTTCACTATGTTTGTGGTTTTTTTTTTGTCTCAACTAATATTTTTTGTCCCTTGTTGCTGCGTTATTTATGGGAGCTTAGATGTGACATCCTTATAAAATATCTAGATGCGAATTAGACAAACTGTTATCCAAAAGGCGTTAGAAATGTTTTTCTGTGGGGCATCGTTCTGCACGTCCGGCCTATTCAGACCATGGCACAATCTCCTTTCCTGTTAGAATATGGAGAACTTTTTGTTTCCCTCTTCCTCGATCGGACTGACACGGCCGGAATCATGTTGGAAACAGTCAGTCCGAACCTTTATCTGAATCATAATCCCGGCCGGTCTCCGCATTGATCACGATGATCGAGTCCATGACTCCTCCTCCGATCCCCAAGAAGGCAAAGCCGGACCGACCTACACAATCTCCATCGTAACGATCAAAACGAAAAAGGCCGACCTGCTAGTACGATCGAAAGTTCGAAACGATCTTGCGCCCATGGCGTCACGGTTGCTGCTCCGGCTCCGCACCTTCCGCCGGGCTCCTCCTTCTCCCGCGCTTCCTCGCCTCGCCGGCGCTGGCGGTCTCCACCATCGCTCGCCGCTGGTACGTGCAGTTCCCCAAACTGCAAAGCCTACGCCATAGCTTTTGTAAATTAGCAAAAAAAAGGTATCTTACTTTCGAGCTCGATCTTTCATCTTCTTATGTTCCCGCGCGGTTGGCATGCGTAGGAGGTGCGGCATCATCTTCATGTCATGTTGCCGCCGAGAGTAGCAGCCAACGGCAGGCGGTGGTTTGGAGGAGGATCACATGCCCATTCGTGGTCGTCTTCCAAGTCAAAGCCACTCGGCCGCCTCATCGTTGGGAACGTGATCTCCGCCGCGTCCTTCTCCGCCGCCGGCCTTCTCACTGCCAACAAGAAGTCAGACAAGGAATCGCCGCCCATGGGGCCAAATAACCATGGAAGCAACAAGGACAAGAGGAACTGCACCGACGCTCTTATCGCCATCAATTTCCTGTACGTACGTGAGCCAATGCATGCACCATGCATCGTTTGGTTTCCCTCCATTAGAATTTATGTAGGGTCAAAGTACCCAGCTTCTTTATATAATCTGTGCATTTATTGATCTTTTTGTGTTTTGCTTGCTTGCGCCCAAGGGTTCATCTGGTGGACGTAGCAACAAAACGAAAGCTATGTATGCTGGGAGCTAAGGTACGTGCAAGCCCTCTATATCGGTTGAAAAATAAATTACAGTGCACCTATATTTATCTCTAAATCTATATATTCAGTAACTATTTTTTTGCGGGGTATATATTAAGTAACTAATTAATTAATGCTAAACTAATGCGACGATCATTTCACCATGGATCGCAGAGCAACGACTTGATAAAAAAGGGGGAGATATGGCGTCTGGCAACAGCAGCCGTTCTTCATAAGGATTTTACTCACTTTGCTGTACGTGTTCGATGGTCCTGTTTTTGGTTTTCAGTTCTACCGAATTAAAAGCGATCGCTGACTTGCTAGCTATCATCATATATACTACGGGGTGATGCAGAATAACAATCGCGCTTTGGAGGAGCTTGGGCCTATGGTGGAAGAGGTTACCGGAACTAGAAGATTTCTAGCTATTTATTGCACCTCGGCATTATCAGGTCTGCATTTTCTTACTCCCTCCGTTCGAATTTAGAAGGCTCGCACACATTTATGAGGAAACACTTTGATCGTTAATCTGGTCAAGAAAATATGAGTTGTGTCCATAAAATGTATATCATTAGATTCCCATTCAAGAGAAATTTTCAATGGTAGGATTTCTGTTGTATCTTACTCATATTTTGTTGACAAAATTAATGGAATGTGTGTGAGCCTTTTCAATGGTATAGTAACTAACAAACTATGTAACAGGTTCGCTGATGAGTTACTGGTTTAACCCCGCACGTTCTATTGGTGCATCCGGTGCTATTTGTGGATTGGTATGTCCATTTACCTTACATCCCTAATGAATTTATTTAGGACTTATTCACCATTGATCATGGTTGAACCTTTATCTTGATGATCAGATTGGTGCAAAAGCAGTTTATATGTGGAGGCACCGGGAGTTTGTGGACAAGGCAAATGAAACTCTAGTGGATATTGCACTTGTGGTTCTCATTAATCTGGTCCGTATACTGATTTAAGCCTTTACTCGTTTTATTTTTATCTTAATTTGTTACTGTTTTTGCCAAGAAAAATGTTGCATTCCGCCTGTAGAGGGATTTCATATGTTTTGTTTGGCATGCAGGCAATTGGCCTCTTCTTAAAGCACGACATTGACAACTGTGGACATGTAGGTCTCCTAATGAACTCTCGACACAATTGATTTCATCATTTGGCAACAAAAAATAACAAAATGCTTCATTAGCTTACCTGGATTGATTTGCATGATGCAGTTGGGAGGCTTGCTTGGGGGAGCGGCTGTCGAATGGTTTGTAGGTCCACATTGGAAGAAGCATGCTGGGCCGTATGCACGGGAGGCGTTCCAAGATAGGGCACCCCTTGTTTGGTTCACGAACAATTAGAAGACCATAGTTACTTCTTGGCTTGTACATTGAATCAACATGCCCCTACACAAATACCCATATTAATTAAGCAGTTGGAGTGTCGTTTACAAAGTGCAGACATCTCCTAGTAGTCTCCAGAATCTAGCTAGATTCCACACTTGCAATGGAGCCTACTGTACTAGTGTTTAGATGCAGTTGTGGCCGTTTTTTGTTAACCAATACTACAAAGTCACATGCAATTGTTGTATTTACCTTGTTTAAAAGTGTAAATAATGTCTGATGTTTTGTTTCATGGTTCACACGGCTAACTATTTGTTATCAAGTACATCCATTCTCAAAAGAACATTGTTAACATTAATGTACATCATAGACTGTCTATATATGCTGGCTGTGAGCTATCCAAAACACAATCTTTTATCTGCTCAACCAACTCAAATAAAGAGAACTCAGGGGCGATTTGACTCCAAGGCCAAGTGTATGTATGTCATCTTTTTGAATGACAGCCAAAATTAGATCAAGTTTTGGGCCTGTTTTCTCTGGACCCAAATAAATCACATGAAACGCATGCCCAACTTCCCCATGATTGAAGATGGCCTTTAAAATGTAAATCACATATGGTCATGGGTTGATGTGGTGTGTAACATTGTTTTTCACCATGCCATGCAATAAATTAATACCAACTCAACTAAGCTCTACAAATTCAAACTGTGTGATTTGTGTTATAAAACGTACATGGAGCCAAAATCAAATTTAAGAATGGAAAATCTTGCGGAAAAGCAACATATAGGGGAAAAAGTGTAGTCTCACTAGTAGAAAAAAGGGCTTTCGTTCGGGCCTGGCCAGCCCATTAGTCTCGGTTCTTATACGAACCGGGACCAATGGGTGCATTCGTCCCGGTTCGTGAGCCCAGGTGGCCGGCCGGGGCCTCGTGGGCTTTGGTCCCGGTTCATCTGGACCCATTTGTCCCGGTTCTAGGCACGAATCGGGACCAATGGGCCTCCACATCCATTGGTCCCGATTCCAGCCACGAACCGGGACAAATGAGTTGCCTATATATAGCCCATCGCCGGCGAGCAGAGCACTCCATGCTGCTCTGTTTTTTGCTGGCCGGCAAGGGGAGGGCATTTGGGTGCTCTAGCTCACCTCCTATGCAAATGAGGTGTTCTATGAAATGTCCGAGCCACACTAGTTAATATTTCTTCTCTCGAAAGTCGACCTCCGAGCTCCATTTTCCCCGAGATTTTTCTAGGTTTAGCGGTCCGTCACGTCCCGTCCCCGTCTTCACCGCCGTCGATCGCCCGCGCCGATCTCGTCGCCGGCACCACCGTGGTGAGCCTCTTGTTCTTATCTTCTTTCTGAAAGAAAAAAATTCTTACTTCAGATAGATACTTGTCTAATTTTCTTACTTTTATTATTCCTTGTTATTATATAGTGCGATGGTTCTGGTATCCGCCCCCGTCGGCCCTCGTCCTGTCTATGATTCGGATGTGGTATATATTATCTTTTTATAACTATTTGGTTCATTTATTGTTTATGACAATTATGCCGACCAACATGACATAGATTTTATTTATGTAGGAGGTGGTTGAACCAGAAATTCCAACTGACCCTATTGTCTAGAGATTAAATTTAGTTGAAGAAGAAAACAATTACTTGAAGGAAAAAATAAAAAAATTGAGGAGGAGGAGATGATATTGGAGTTGCATGTTGCGGATGTCGTCGATGATCACAAGATCAAGATGGATGCAATGCGGTTGAAGATTAGAAAGATTAGAAAATATGCCATTCATACCGAGGCTTGGTATCATTATGCCGTTGGATCAATTGTTACCTTAGTTGTGATTATGATCGCATTTGTTGTTGCATTGAAAGGTTTTACATAGTTTCAATGTATGGTTTAACTAGATGCTCTGGAGAGCTATATGTTGTTCAATTTGAACTATGTATGTACTTTGGTTTTAATGTGATGATGAACTATTATTAATTTGGTCACTTATCTATCCATCTTCATTTGTAGTGCTTTTCAATTTCAGGGTCTTATAGCTGGAAAAAATCAGTAAATGCATGAAAAATAACAAATGAAGTCAGAAAGGGTTGACAATTGATGATGTGGCTTTGAAGCATTTTGAACACAGAAAAACTATGGACTTCAAATAAGTTCAAAAAAATGAAATCCCTTTGTAACAGACGAGTTTCCGTATGAAACCCTGATACTTCGAAAGAGATTGTCCGTTTTGTACACGAAGTGCATACAGTTTTTGCCGTAAGCCTCTCTACTTTCTTGCACATGCTATGTGGGTCAAATGATGATACCATGCCAACTTTCAACCTTTTCAGAGTTTATTTGTAGTGCTTTTCAATTTCAGGGTCTTATAGCTGGAAAAAATCAGTAAATGCACGAAAAATAACAAATGAAGTCAGAAAGGGTTGAAAATTGATGATGTGGCTTTGAATGGTGCATTTTGAACACAGAAAAACTATGGAGTTCAAATAAGTTCAAAAAAATGAATCTCTTTGTAACAGACGAGTTTCCGTATGAAACCATCATACTTCGAAAGAGATTGTCTGTTTTGTACATGAAGTGCATCCATTTTTTGTCGTAACCCTCTCGACTTTCTTGCACATGCTATGTGGGTCAAATGATGATACCATGCCAACTTTCAACCTTTTCAGAGTTCATTTCAAATGTTTTTCAATTTCAGGGTCATGTAGCTCAAAATAATCAGTAAATGCATGAAAAATAACAAATGAAGTCAGAAAGGGTTGAAAATTGATGATGTGGCTTTGAATGGTGCATTTTGGACACATAAAAACTATGGACTTCAAATAAGTTCAAAAAAATGAAATCCCTTTGTAACAGATGAGTTTCCGTATGAAACCCTGATACTTCGAAAGAGATTGTCTGTTTTGTACACGAAGTGCATCCAATTTTTGTCGTAACCCTCTCTACTTTCTTGCACATGCTATGTGGGTCAAATGATGATACCATGCCAACTTTCAACCTTTTCAGAGTTCATTTGAAATGTTTTTCAATTTCAGGGTCCTATAGCTCAAAATAATCAGTAAATGCATGAAAATAACAAATGAAGTCAGAAAGGGTTGAAAATTGATGATGTGGCTTTGAATGGTGCATTTTGAACACAGAAAAACTATGGACTTCAAATAAGTTCAAATAATGAAATCCCTTTGTAACAGACGAGTTTCCGTATGAAACCCTCATACTTCGAAAGAGATTGTCCATTTTGTACACGAAGTTCATCCAATTTTTGGCGTAACCCTCTCTACTTTCTTGCACATGCTATGTGGGTGAAATGATGAATTATCAAAGTATTTTCTATTCAAAATCATTAAAAGCAAAATGAATTTTCATAAACAACTTTTTTGTTACAAACTTTAATAGCAAAAGGAATTATCATAAAATAAAATAACTGAGTAATTAGAAACAAAATAATAAAACTATAATAAAATATATAAGTAGAAACAAAATAAAATAAAATAAAATAAATTTTAATAAAATAAATGAAATTTATGAAACTAAAATTATCAAAGTATTTTCTGTTCAAAACATTATAAGCAACCTCTACTAAAATTATATAAAATTCATGCAACTAAAATTATCAAAGTATTTTCTATTCAAAATCATTAAAAGCAAATAGAATTTTCATAAAGAACTTTTTTTGTTAGAAACTTTAATAGCAAAAAGAATTATCATAAAATAAAATAAATAAGTAATTAGAAACAAAATGAAATAAAATGAAATAAATAAGTATTTTGTTGTAAGTAGAAACAAAACAAAAAAAGCAAAAAAGAAAACAAAAAAACTGGGGAAAAAATTTGCCACCTACTAGGCCACCACGGCCCGAATACGACTAAAAACCCATCAATGTGCCAGGATTCAGGCCCGCAGAAGGCCGAGTAGGCCCATCTGGCATAGCAGTGACAATTAGGCCCGTAAGCCTGCAATAGAGAGGAGTTCGAGAGGGGTGCGGCAGTGGGGCTTATAAACCACTGCGCGCCCTCTCAACTAGCGAGGTGGGACTAAACTCCCACCACCACGCCGCTGTGCGCGGCCTTTAGTCTCGGTTGGTGGCACCAACCGGGACTAAAAGGGTGGCATTGGTACCGGTTCGTGCCACCAACCGGAACCAATGCCGCCCTTTAGTACCGGTTGGTGCCACCAACCGGGACCAAAGGCCGCCGCTTCTCGCCCTTTGGGCTGCTGAAAAGAGACCTTTGGTCCCGGTTGGTCGCACCAACCGGTACTAAAGGGGGCATTGGTTCCGGTTGGTGGCATGAACCGGTACTAATGCCCTTGGTATATAAGAAAACACTTTGCGTTTTTCACACTCATCTCTGCAGTTGCCCCGCCCCGACGACGCCGCCAGGCTGCCCGAGCTCGCCCCGTCGACGTCATCGCCGCCCTCTGCCCCGTCGACGCCGCCGCCCCTCCCCCGACCACGCCGCCGTCGGCCCGCCCGACCACGCCGCCGTCGCCCCGCCCCGAACACGCCGCCGTCGCCCCTGCCCCGACCCGACCACGCCGCCATCGCCCCACCCCGACCACACAGCCGTCGCCCCTGCCCCGGCCCGACCACGCCACCGTCACCCCTGCCCCGCCCCGACCACGCCGCCGTCGCCTCTGCCCCTGCCCCGACCACGCTGGTCAGGCCGGCGCCGCCCCCTTCCTCCCTGTTTTTTCCCACATTTATATGATGTTTTTTCTAGATTATATGTATATGTGTGAGTATATGTATGTGTGTGTATATGATTATATGTCCTATTTTTTTCAGATTTTTTGTTCATATATATGATGATTTGTTTTTTGCTTTTTTATAAAAATGTATATATGTATGTATGTTCTCTGTATATGTTCATATATGCAAAAGTTAGATTTTTAGAAAAGTTTTATCTATATATGTTCTCTGATTTAGTACATTTTAGGTTAGTTTCATTTTTAGAAAAGTTTTATATATTTAGGAAGAAGGAAGCGAGAAGGAAGAAGGAGAAGATGAAGAAAAAGTTTTATATATGCACAGAAAAGTTTTATATATATGCAAAAGTTACATTTTTAGAAAAGTTTTATATATCTAGCTAGGAAGAAGGAAGAAGGAAGAAGAAGAAAAAGAAGGAGAGAAAAAAGGAAAATAAGAAGAGGAAGAAAGGAGAAGAAGAGGTGAAATACATAAGAAGAGGAAAAAAGAAGAAAATTCTATTTTTTCTTCTTCTCTTCTATCCTGATAACTTCAACACGAGGGGGGTCGATATACCCCCTCCCTGATAACATTATTTTCCCATGTATGTATGTCGTCGTTGTCGATATAACCCCCTCCCGGATAACTTCGACATGAGGGGCGGTCGATATATATACCCCCTCTCGACCGTGATAACTTATACCACGGGAGCACCCCCCGGCCCTCTCGCTCGACCAAAACTCTCGAGGACACCCAAACCCTAGAAAAAAATGATGTCGGTCTCCTACCCCCTCCCGCCGCGCCCCTACCCAATCAACAAACTCTCTTGAGGCCACCCAAATTTACCAAGTTAAAAGAGCGTTGTCGTCGAGGCCACCCCAAACCCTTGAAGCGTTGTTGAGGCCACCCCAAACCCTTGAAGCGTTGCCGAGGCCATCCCAAACCCTAGAGAAGCGTCAAGGCCAGGCCACTAATATGATTCCTTATTGTGCTGCTAGCTAGTTCTATGTTTGCCACTAATATATCCATCTGTCATGTTTGAATAATAATTGCCATGTTGTAAATATTTGCAGAAACTATGGATCCGCACCCCCGAGACGAAGCAAAAGAAGCGGTGTTGGGGGAGATAATCGCACACGGAAGTGATGCCGTCTTGTCGTTTCTCAACGACACATGCACCGATGGTCTGGAAAGACAGGATGAAGAAGCAGGCTACGACGATGATCAAACAATGGAGGAGGAAGGACACCGTGATGACAGCTCCAGTGACCGAATGGAGGAGGAAGGACACCGTGATGACGGCTCCAGTGACCGAACGGAGTCTGGCCAGGTATATATATTAGTTAATTAAGCATGTGCTGACTATAGAGCTAATTGATGCATTAATTGTTTTTGGTATGTACACATATTAACTCTCTTCTTTTTTTTCTTTTCTAGCCCTCCGGATCGAGCAACACTTCGGTAACGAGACGAGGCCCGAAGAGAAAGTTGCGCACGGATGAAAGGTACACGATCATCGGAATTGATCGCGCTGGCCAACCGATTGAACCCCTCCGGACCAAGCAAAAATTTAATGCTCAGTGCGGGGTTCTAGTTAGGGACATGATCCCGATCAGCATCGAGCAATGGTTGAAGCCTAAGGACATAGACTCTCAGGTGTCTTATGCCAGCGATAGGCAGAAAGCTGATCTTTGGACCGCGCTGCAGGAAAATTTCACCTTCCCGCCAGAGGAAGATCCGGAGAATCCAGTTAAAAAGCCAATGATCAAGGCTTATGCTCTTAGGAAGATGGCTGAGCTATTCAGGAGGTGGAAGAATGAGCTAAAATCATCGTTTGTCGACCAAGACAAGACTCCAGCATTCATCGGCCGATTTGAGAAGATCAAAGATCAGTGGCCCGCATTTGTCACCAAAAAGAAATCTGAGAGAGCAGCGAAGATGTCAGCGACAAACAAGAAAAATGCTGCAAAGAAGAAGCATCACCATCGCACGGGGTCAGGTGGCTACCTGAAAGCCCGGCCATTGTGTGACAAGGCTGAGAATGGCCTCATTGATAAAGGGATCGAACCAGCGACGCGACGCTGGCCAGACCGTTGTAGGACTTGGTTCTTCGGGGTTGGGGGAAAATTGGACCCTGTAACAGGGAAGTGCGTTTGGACCAACGAGCAGCTGAACACACCCATCGAGAAGCTTCAGGAGTATATCGAAAAGGCGCAGCAAGGGACGTTCATTCCGGACAGAGAGAACGACGAGCTCATAAAGGCCCTCGGGAATCCTGAGCACCCCGGACGGACACGAGGCACGCCAGGCTCCCTTTCGTGGAAGGCTGGATTTCCCGACGCAGGCGGTTACAAACGCTGGGAGAGGAAGAAGAAAAAGGAGTTGACCCAACTAGAGGTGCTGCACGCAAGGGTACAAGCGCTAGAGGAATGAGACGTGGTTCGCAGCACGCGACCTGCCGAAGCTACACCCGAAGCTACCCCGCCATCTCAGCGGAGAAGCAGCGTGGCTTCCACGGAGCTGCTTCAGGAGCCTGTCTTCACGGCTCCTGCTAGCTACCCCGTGGATGCTATCACGGAGTCTCAGCATTGCCACCTTATGACGCAGTGGATGGAATTGAAATTCAAGGCGGCTGTTGGCTCTGTTGCACCTCCTGAACCTGGCGCAACTTTTCACTGCCGGCCGATTCCAGAAGGATATGCTAGGGTGATGGTGGATGAAATCACAGAAGGATTTGAGGACCTCCAGCTTGACCACCCTACGGGTGACGGGGAGACTCGGCTGGGTTCTTGTTTGAAGACTCCATGCCTATGGCGGAAGGAGCTCATCAACCTTCCGAACTGGACGCCTCCGCCTCCTCCTCCTCCTCCAGCGAGTCAGGGCACTCCGCCTCCTCCACCGACTCCTCCTCCGGCGAGTGATCAGGGCACTCAGCCTCCTTCTCCGGCGTGGGGCGGCACTCCGCCTCCTTCTCCGCCTGTGCCGGCGCGCCCGAGCAGCCACCAGCCTCCTCCTTCTCCGCCTCGCCAGCAAGGGCGGAAGAGACCCGCCGCCGCCCCGGCTGCTCCGGCGCGTCGTAGTCCTTCTCCTCCACCTCGTAAGCAAGCACGAAAGAAGACAGCCGCAGCCGCTCCGTCTGCTCCGGCGTCTAGCAGTACAGCCAGAGGCGGGGGGCAATACAGATACGGTCCACCTCTCAAGCCTCTAGAGAAGTTACCGTACGAGAGGACCGTGGAAGAAAACAAGAAGATCGTGGAAAAAGAAGTGAAGGACTTCTTTGAAGGGGTGAAAGCAAAGAGACATCCACCTCCGGAGGAGAAGGTAGATCCGGTGAAAGCAAAGCGCACTATCGATGCCCTTAGGAAACCACCAAAGTCTACGCCGAAAACCAACTATGAGCGCGTTACTGAAAAGGTATATCTCAAAGCGGAGCGGTCGGGAAGTACTGTCAGTGACCAAAGGTTAAAAGAACGACGAGCAGCTGGGAAAAAAATTGCCCAGCTCGGCGAACAAGCGAACCAATCGTGCCTCCCGCTCAATGTGTCTAGCGACATCGTCGCTAATGATCCGGGGATGGTGCCCGGTTATAGCAATCTTGGAGATTACCTGCCCGACGATGTACATGATGCGAAGATTCCATGATTGGTACATGAAAACCTGCAGAGAGTCTGGGGGGCGGATACTTTGTATCTGAGAGTTAAAGAGGAGCACGACCTCGTTGAAATTGATCTGTTGTATGTTCCATTTGAGGAGTTCTTCCAGTTCTTCAATCAAAAGGCCCTCGATAAATTAACGTTCACTTGGTACTGTCTGTAAGTACTACTTCTGTCATTAAGTCTCTATATATAGCTCAGCTATTTCATTGCATGTATTTATAATTATCCTCACTATATTATGCAGATTGAAGATCGTCGAGTGCAGAAAAGTAGAAATGTATGGTATTGGGTTCATTAACACAAATCTCATAGATGAATTTCAGGTTAAAAAGAGCGCCAAAGATGTCGAGGCCAACTTGCTCAAATCATTGATAATAAATCAAAACAAAGATTGAATACTCTTTTCTTACAACTTCGAGTGAGTGTTACTGTCATGTGCATATTCGGTTTCCCTTTTACTCGAGCGAGGTTATAGTAATGTAATTGATGAGTTATGCATGCGTGTGCAGCTTCCACTATATTCTCCTGAAGATTAAGCTTGAGCAGGGACTAGTAACCGTCTTAGACTCGAGACGAAAAGATCCCGAGACCTATGCGGACATGACTAAAATTCTCAACAAGTAAGTTCAATCGATCATTATCACACCATATCGGCAACTTTTTGTTCATTTCCTGATATCTCAAGTAATAATTATTTTCTTTGTCTTGCAGGGTTTGGAAAAAGTTCACCGCAGAAGCTCCGGGACTGCCGAAGCAGCTGCGATATACATACCCGAAAGTAAGTACTACTAGCTAGCTAGTTGTGCGCATCTCCCATTGATTCTAGCTACTTTCATCAATGCCATTTATAATGCTTCATTATCAGTTTGATTGACCTCTATTTCTCGTAAAGTGCTTGTGGCAGGAACAAGGGAATGATTACTGTGGATACTACGTGTGCGAGTTCATCTATAACGCGCCTTGCAAAGATAAGCGGGGCTACTCTAAAAGACAATATGAAGTGCGTAAGCAATAATATTCACAATTTCATTTTATTACACCATCATTTCTGTTGAGTTTTATTCATATATATGTATTAACCCCCTTCTTCAAATTAGACGTGGCAGATGCGGAATGAACTCCTACCACAAGATCGCATGAAAGCAATTCAAGAGGAATTGGCGGGATTCTTTCTTGGCCACGTCATCAGTAAAGCCGGAGAATACCATGTGGAACTTGAGTTCAAATGCTAGGGGATTGTAAGAGATCTTACATATTGTATATGTATGTAGCCAGTAGCGTCGGATAGATAATACGAAAACTTGTTGTTCGACCAATCTCTCGGAGAAGGAGAGGTCGATCACTTCTCTCGGTATGCATGACAAACTTCTGTACTTAATGGTTTCCTTCATTTTCTTACTAACTAGTGTGTCGAGGGCCTCTCTATACGTATAATACGTAGCGTCGACCAAGCACGGAGATAAAAGAGGACACTTCTCTCTATTAATTAATTAGCTACCTAACACAATCATCAAAACAGCAATCCATTACAAATATGTGATTTATTTACCATGTCGAAGCTATTTGGAGAGATGCCACTGATACGTCTCTGTCGTATCTATAGTTTCTAATTGTTTCATGCCATTATCCTACTACTTCCACATACTTTTGGCCAAAATTTACATGGTTTTTTAGACTAACATATTAATCCAGTACCCAGTGCCAGTTCTTGTTTGTTACATGTCTTTTGTTTCGCAGAAAATATATATCAAATGAAGTCCAAACGCGAGAATTTTCTATACTGCGCTCTGCGCACTGGTAGAAGACACACCGTGCATGTTATGGTAAGCCCAAGTCAGGGCGGCCTTTTTTAAATTTGTTTTTTATTTTTTGTTTTCCTTTTCCGTCTTTGTTTTTTTATTTAAATAATTTGGGACTTTAAGAAAGTTCCAAACATTAACAAATGAATTTTGAAATAAAATATTGGATAATTCATAAATGTGGATGGATTCAGAAAATATTCATGATTTTTAAAAATGTTCGCATATTCAAAAAATGTTCGCACTTTTGAAAACAAATGTTCGGGAAATCATAAAATGTTGATGATTTCTTAAAAAAGTTCGTGTATTAAAAAATATTAATGAAATTGAATAAAATTTCGCCAATTCATAAAATCTTCATGAATTGAAAAGTATCCTAGAAATTAAAAAAAATATGTGGCGTATAAAATAGTTTGTTGATTCATAAAATGCTCACAAATTGAAAAAAGATCATGCATTTCAAAAATGTTCGTTAAATCAAAAAAATGTTCGTGAATTTCCAAAATTGTTCCACCTATTTTCAAAAAAATGGTCGTCAATTCTAGAAATATTCACAATTTAAACAAAATGTTTGCAAATCGTATAAAATGTTCATGAATACAATTCCTTTTTCATGATTTTAGAAAATGTTCGAAAATCTGTAAAAATCTGCATGAATCTGAAAATTGTTTACAATTTCAGATATGTTCACGACTTTAAAAATTGTTCACAATTTCACGAAAATGAGAATGAGTGTATCTCGGTGATGCAGCAAAATATGGTCATGACGATTGAAGATTATAATTTTTTTTTCTTCCGTTACAACATACGGGCCGTTTTGCTAGTCTGGATTATAAAACATGCTGACAATCGATTGTGGTTCTGATTCATGAGGGTCAATTACCGGAGCGGGTCGGAAGGGTGCAATTACACGTGTGTAGTGCGCACGCGCACCATGCATGCACGTACAAGCGTGGGGCTGCTCGATGGATGGATGTATCTATATTCTCGTAGCATCATCATGTTCCATATGCATGGAGTGAGATGCTCTTTGGTTTGCTCATTGGTTCATCCAAATATGCATATGCAGCAGGTGATGTCGCATTTGTTCATCTGCATAACCTAATTAATGATGCCCTTGGGCTGTGGTCATAGCAAACAGAAGGCAATTAGTAAGGGCATTTTCAAGGCTGACCCACAAATTCTTTCCCGCATCCGTCTGAGGACCCGCGGGGGGGGGGGGGGGGGGGGGGAGTCCACGGACACAAATGCGGGAGCCGGCCATCAAACGCTAACCACATGCATTTCAAACCGGGTTTCAACTAAGCGGATGAAATTCATGCGAACCGGCTGGTTTTCGTATAAACCGAATGAAATTCATTAAATTTTGGATAATTTTTAACTGAATCATACTCTAAACTTAATCTAAATGATCATCGGCGCCCGTTCGCATGTCCAACCGTGAGCCTCGAGAAGTGAAGCCTCCGGCTCTTGCCTTCACCTTCTCCAGTTCCGCCGCGGCGCTCTCCAGTTCTGCCTCCACCACCGCAGCCTGACCGGCTAATCGGTCGGCGATGATCAGTCCGCCAAACTTAGTTTCAGCGGGAGGGAAGGAGCGATGGCCTTATTGGGACCTAAGCGACGGCGACCTACCATGCACTACTCTTCCTTGCTGCCAACGGCGCTGCACACGTGCTGGCTTCGTGGTCGTGATGGCAGGTTGCGGCCGTTGTGGAGCTGAAGTTGTCCTCCTCGTCATCGTTCTTGCCGAATACCTCGTCCGCCGCCTCGACAATCTCCCTGTAGGCGGCCTGTAATAATTCCGCCAGATGTGGTACCGCCAGCGGTAGCGATGGATGTCGAGTGCGGAGCGGTAGGATTCGAGCAGCGCCTTCTGTTCCGCCACGTCCACCTATGGCGCGATGGTCGTGCCCAGGGGTGGAGCCAGCGCAATTCGACCCAATGGATTTTTCACGCCACGTACATGCATACACCTTGTCGCTGGTATGAACCCAGTAGAAAATCTTAGTTCAACCCATCAAGCTAGCACCACGGCCAGAAGCCTCTCAGCCCATAAATTCTTTTTTTTTACTGGCTCCGCCCGTAAACTCTTTAAAACATCAATGGTCCAACCAAAAGCCCACAGCTATTTCTCAAAAAACAAAAGAAGCCCACAGGTAAATGTGAAGGCATAGGATGCCATCCGCCGCGCAGCAGGCTCGGCCGTTCGATTACATACCATGTATACGCAAGTAACGCAACAGGCTACACGCCTCGCGTCTCCTTCTCGTCTCTCCCATTGCGGCGGCTAGCCGGCAGGCCGAGCCGACCGCGGCCGGCAACTGAAGTACAAACTGAAGAACGAGGTTACATCGGCCCTCTGCGCATGTGTTTTAGCCCAGTACACCTTTACGGTATTACTCTTTGCCCTAAGTTTCTTACTGCGTTTTCCCTGAACTGATCTAGGTTTTGAAACGATGTTTTTCAAAGAGAAATTGATCACCACGTTCAGATAATGATGCAGACTCTTCAAGGCCACCCGTTAGATGTAAACAAACTGCATCAAAAGTCATTGCTTCAAATAATCTTCCAAGGCCTTCTGTGTAGAGAGAAACTAATTTAGATGCTTGGCCGATCGGAAGAGAATCTAATATTAGACCAGAAATCCTAAGATGCTCGTCGAGGAGATGGAGGTTGTAGCTAGGCCTGGTCGGCCTGCACCTGCCGGAACTTGGCCTCCCGCTCCTCCCGCACCATGTCCGTGTAGTGGGCACGGGCCTCACCGATGGTGATGCCGGCCTGCACAGGCGAGGAGGATGGCGCCGGCTCATCCTCGGCCGCGTCCTCCATTTGGACGTCGTCGGCCTCCGTCTGCCTGCCGGCCTACCAGCCGGCAACAATGGCCGTCGTCTCCCTCTTATGCTCAGACGAGAGGCTGTCCCAGACGGCTTTGAGTGTGAGGAGACCATGGCAGGCGTGGTGCCGTGAGGAGAAAGAGACCGGAGGAGGATGACTGTGGCTATGGCCGGGGATGGAGTTTATATAGCGGGCGGATTGCAATGGGTCGCGGTAGTATGGTTAATGGTGGGCAGCAGACAGACGGACGGGTGGCACCAGAGTAGGTTCCTCGGCACCGCATATCATTAATGTAGGGCGGCGGATCGACGGGGTGTCGTTTGACGCAGAGCAGTCGCCTGCATCGGGAAGCGGCACGGGCGGCGCTCTCGGTCGGTGTGCCACTTTAATGCCGGCGCACTCAGAGGTCGCGGCCGCTCTGACCGGTCATGAATTTGGCATTGACGCTCTAGAGTAGCGCCGTTTTGGGAGGGAAGCGCGCGCGGGCGAGGGAGGGGTTAATGGTGGGCCAAGGCAGTCAGAAACGGACGTGGTAGCGGTCCGGACGCCCGCAAAGCCCCCTAGTTTGTCTTGGTTTATGAGGAAAAGTGTGTCCGGACCATCGAATGGGCCGATACAAAACCGTGTTGGATGGCACAACACATTGAGACCGCATGGTCCGAACAGTTATAGATGGTTTAAGGGTCTGCGTTGGAGATGCCCTCCTAGTAGGAGTAAGTTGGCTAAAGATGGCATATATAAAGAAAATAAAACCAAACAATCAGACTGTCCTCTCCGATGGAAAGACAAACTACTATTCGTAAAGTGAACAGTCCCGTTCGAAACGCTTATGGAGTATAACTTTTTGGATCTGTTTAGGACATATCTAGATGTGCTCCTGCTATTGCACATCTAAATGACTCAATCAAATATAAATAAAATGGGAAGAGAATAAAGAAAAATACCTACATGAATTGTTGCGTAAGATCAATGATGTTGAATTTAAATGTACAATATTTATAGCACATCTAGACGTGCTTTAGCAAAACTTTAACTTTTTCATCCTTGACTTCCAAGCTAAGCGAGATACACAACATATTAATTGATCTCCGTCAAAACGAGAGGCCTGCCTGCACGTACGTGGTATTCTTGTCTACAACGCCGTCCCCATTGCCATGGCGACGCGGCTGCTGCTCCGACTCCGCTCCATCAGCCAGCCTCTTCCTCCGGCACATATTCCCGTCTCCTGCTCTTCGGCTGCCCAACTCGGAAATTGTGTCCTTCACTGCTCGCCGCCGGTACGTTTCTACTAAAGCAAAGACACTTTTTTGAAACTCATTTTGAGACGGAGGCAGTATATGCCTTACATATTTACTGTTACATGATTGCTTGCACCGGGCCACATATGGACCTATAATATATATATTTGGGGTACATTACTTGTCATGCAACTTAATTTCATGCTCTTTCACGCTTTCATGTGCATGGTTGCTTGGTTTATTTACTTTTATGGGCGTTTTTATTGATCATCTGTTTAATCATAGGGCATGCGGGAACTTCATGTCTTGCCAAGAGCAGTACCCAACAACAGTCGGTGGTTTGGAGGAGGATCACGTTGGCATTCTTCGTCGTCCAAGCCACCCCGCCCTCGCCGCATCCTCACGAATGTGCTCTTTGCTGCGTCCTTCTCCGCTGCCGGCCTTCTCATCGATGACACATCATCGGAGGATAAGCAGAAATCGCCGCCCATGGGCCCAATTGATACTGGAAGCAACAAGAAGAAGACTCACAAGAGGGACTGCACCAACGCTCTTCTCGCCATCAATGTCATGTACGTGACCCAGTGTTAAACTTTAGTTATCCTTCTATTTTTTGAATCAAAGTGGCTTCTTAATTTAGGCATCCGCTTGTTGAAATCTTGTTCCTCCTTTTTTGCTTGCTCGCTCGCGTCGAAGGGTTTACGTCATGGATGTAGCAGCAAGAGGGAGGCTTTCTCTGTGCGGAGCTATGGTAGGTTTGTACAATCTGTGGGTTCAAACTCCATTCAAGTGTATTTGCAGGTCAATATTAATTAATGCTGAACTAATCCGAGATGATTTTGCCATGGATTGAAGGTCAACGAGATGGTCAAGAAAGGGCAGATCTGGCGTTTGGTGACACCATGTTTCCTTCATGGTGGTCTTATTCATCTTGGGGTACATGTTCCTGCTTGTTTCAGTTGGCATTAATGTTACACTCTTAGATAATTCATTGCAGCTGCTAACTAACTACATATATATCATCGTGATGATCCATGCTAGGTAAATAATCTCGCTTTGCATGATATTGGGCCTATGGTGGAAGAGGTCACTGGCCCTGCAAGATTTCTAACTATTTATTTCACTTCGGCATTGGCAGGTAGGTGTTTCTTCATCCTTTACCTCTCCCCTTTGGATAACGCATAATATTTGCTATTTTTGTAGTATTCATGTGATAACCGACTCTTTGTATTGTCAAAATTGTTATAACAGGTTCATTCATGAGTTACTGTGCTGGCATCGGATCTTCTGTTGGTGCGTCCACTGCTATTTGTGGATTGGTATGTTCGTTTATTGGAAAGCATACATCTTTAGAAATTTGTGCTTAACCGCTTAACCCCATAGTGATTTATAATTTGCCTAGGAATATGACATTATTGTGAACTAGCCACTTACAGATGAGAACATGGGCTTTGTTTCCACAGTTTTCTATAATTAAGCTTCTATTGACTAAAACCGTCACATCAAGGTGCATGATTCAACTGATCAGAGATTGCTCTCGTCCTCTACATAGATAGAATGCACATTATCAAAAGCATGGAAATAAAGTGTGAGCCCTCTTGTTCTATTGAACCAAATATAGTGCCTTGGAACCTAAGTAATTTGTTCTGCATTAATAGGTATTGCCACACCACACATTTAGTCAACAACCTAAAACCCACATGCATAATATAGATATATTCTGAATGTCAAAATCTTGTATCCCTCACATGGTTTTTTTGTATGACATATTTTTCTTCTAAAGGTAAATGTTAAAAGAATTATGTGACCTACATATACAACATATTTCCTACTTGTGATTACCACCATTGTATTTTGTAACCGGGCCAAGTCATTAAGATGGAATTTCTTGCTTCTCACTACACTACCTTCTATCTTGATGATCAGATTGGTGCACAAGCTGTTTATATGTGGAGGCACCGAAACCATTTGGAGAAAACAAATGTAACTTTAGGGCGAATTGCATTTGATGTTGTAATCAATGCGGTACGTAGTGATTTACTTCTTCGATCATTTGATTATAAGCTTAGTTTGTCTTCTCTTTTCTGCCATGCGTTTGTTGAATTTCATGTGCAGATCTCATATGTTTGTTTGTGTGCAGGGCGTTGGCCTCTACGTAATGAAACGCATAGACAACTGGGGTCATGTAGGTCTCCTAATTAATAACTCTATCCATGTAATCCATGCAGCGATATTGTATGAAATGCTTAATTAGTTTATACTTGGGTTGATTCACATGCAGTTAGGAGGCTTGCTTGCGGGAGTGGCTGTTGAATGTTTTGTCGGTCCACATTGGAAGAAGCTAGGTGTTGCAGAGGATAGAACGAAGGTGATCCAAGACAGGGCACCTCTTGCTCGGCTAACCAATGGTGGTATAAGACCACAAAAAACAGTCTTTACTGAGACAGAAGAAGGGTTGTTCGCAAAGTGAAACACATGCATATTCCAGCCTCGAAAGTTGACTTGTTTTGGTGAGACTAGTCGATGGATTGGAGCTAACCCATTGTACTGCTTCGGAAGAGTCCAGACTACTTATGATATTGTTACTAGTCCAAAGTCACCTGATATATATAGTATTTACCTTGGTTAACTATGTAGGAGTAACTAAAGCCTGCTTTTAGTTCATGAATAATTCATGGTTCATACAGCAAATTGTGTGTCTATCTATGTTCTTCAAGTACACCAGTTCTCAAAAGGAAGAGTTAAAATGTGCACCATATAGAGTGAATTATGGAAAACACGATCTTCTATATATCCATCTAAAGTAGACACTGGTAACAGATAAATATTTCACTGTCGATACCCAAGTATGTTGAGAATAACATCTCAAAAAAAGTATGTTGAAATAACATACCCTGATTTCACCCGAAAACATTAGATCTATGTGTTTTGGGTCTATTTAGTTCGTGGCCAGATATAGGGAACGGGTATCGGCACTGAAAAAAAAACAAATTGCTTGCATTTGCGGATTTCTAGTGTCTAGAGGAGTGCCCATGGCAAGCGTGCACTCGCCGCTGCCCAGAAGGAAAGGCCGGCGCTGCGTGTATCGATTGATGCAGAGCCCGAGATGATCTCCTTTTTTCTGAAAGAAAAATAGGGCAGCGCAGATATGACTACTCTAAGCGGAAATACCCTTCCTAGACAAAAGAGTCCCGTTGGAAACGGTCCTAATAAAACCATCTCTATCCGCCGACATTACATTATTACCATGATGATAATAATCATAACGAACGGCCTGCGGGCACACACGTAGGCTATCTCGTCTACTTCGCCCGTGGCCATGGCGACGCCGATGCGGCTGCTGCTCCAGCTTCACTACTTCAGACGGCCTCCTCATGCCGCCCATCTCCTCCGCCGCTCGTCGCCGGTACGTACCGTTTCTTCTTTCTATACGCATGCCCGCTCTTTCACTTTAACCGATCTGGACCCATGGTTCGCGGCTGAACTTTGCACTCCATGGATGCGCAGGCCATGCGGCACCTTCACGTCGCCTCGCCGCGGGCAGCAGGCAACAGCAGCATCCGGTGGTTCGGACGATCACATGCCCATCCGCCGTCGTCGTCGCCGCCGCCACTGCCCCACAACCGCATCCACAGGGCGTTAGCGAATACCTTGGCCTGCACTTCTGCTGCTGCCCTCCTTGCCGGGAGCGGGAACGGGAACGACGACACATCAGATGACCAAGAGCTACCACACGACCATGGAGGTGACAGGGAGAAGAGGCGGTGGACCGATGTTCTCATCGCTGTTTGCATCATGTACGTTAGTGATCGAGTCAGTCAATGCTAAATATATTGTGCATACACGATGGTTTCATTTTCCTTTTTTACATGCATGCATGGTTTCCAATAGCATTGACTCTCAGCATCCTCTCAATCTTCTGCTTTCTCATCACCAAATAAATGAAAGGAGCTTATTTCTTACGTTGATATTTTTTTCCTGCTTACCTCGAATTGAAGGGTTCATGGTGTGGATGTCGCAACAAAAGGAAGGCTTGATGTGTGGGGAACTAAGGTAGGTTTGTCATGTCCGTTTTTCTTTCTGATCAACCGGAATTAGCGTTGAAAATTCATTCTAGTGTATTTACTATGTGTATTGTATGTGGATTGTCATGCACCAATGATGCTGAATGCAACAATTAATGATTAATAATTGAAGGACAACGCCCTAATCAGAAAAGGGGAAATATGGCGTCTGCTCACATCATCTTTTCTACACGGGGGTATTATCCACATCGGAGTACGTGTTCCTTCCTCTTTATTTTTGTCCAACTGAGAGTACAGACATGGCGCCCCATTGCTAACTTCATCTATATCATCGCGATCGGTGATGGATGCAGTTAAATATGTTCTCTTTGGATGATATCGGGCCTCTGGTGGAAGAGGCTATTGGCCCTGCAAGATTTCTAGCTATTTATTGCACTTCAACACTGGCAGGTACTCCTATTTATTTGTCCTTCACCTGTTTTCAATAATCTTGTGTCAAAAAGAATCCATGAATGTACTTATGTTTCTCTCTGTATTCATACAGGTTCACTGATGAGTTATTTGTTTACTCCCAAACCCTCTGTTGGTGCCTCCGATGCAATATGTGGATTGGTATGCCTCTTGTTGCCAAATGCAATTTTTAGCTTTTTCGTTTCTTGTTGCAGTACGAAAATCGTATGTGCTTAACTCTACAATGCTTCATAATTTAATATGAATAGGACATTATCATGAACTAGCCGCTTACAGGTTGTAACACTGATGGATAATCTATTGATTGTTGTTTCACGTTTTTGGGTAATGGAAGCTTCAATCGACTTAAATCGTTACGTTCAAGGTGATGCAACTGACCACTGATCACTCCTGCAACCCTGCCTTCTGCATAGCTAGATTGAATGTTGCCAAAAACAAGTAGAGAGTTTATTACATGATAATAATCCCATCAAGGAGAAAAAATATCTTCACCTGGTTACTATTTCGACTGAACACAAGGCAGAACCTGCACCACATGCACATATCTGCACTAGCGTATGTCTTTGACATCAATCACAACACCACCCTCTTCGAGATTTCGACCCTTGGAAATTCATTCCACCAAATAACTTTGAACTTCAACTGTGCAATCATATCCTACTTAAGGTGTTCTAAAAATTTTGGGATGCAAGAAATGCAATAGTCATCTGCAAAGTGGGTCAACATAGCTATCGTTAATCAAGAACATTTTACAAGGTTTTATTCTCTACCTCATTGATATAGATAACAAAGCCATAATGATGTTGCCAATTCTTAGCTAACGTACCTCTCATCACGCACAAGCGTACCTATGTTATTCTTGGTTGTGTGCCCGCGTTGATTTTTTAAAAAGGTTCCAATCTACTAAAGTAGATTATATGGATGCAGAAAAAGCTTTTTATTTTAGGATTAAGTCATTTATGCTTTGCTAGATCTACATAAGGTGGTAGAGCACCAATACAAAGCTACTACCACCATCCATGATATATAAGACACACTCCTTAACTAACCACTGCATGCTGAAGGGCACGTAAGATGGTTATTTTGATGGATTTAGTTGTATGATGAAACACGAATGTTTGGTTAAGCATATGAGGACTAAATCGAAAAATATGGTTTACTGTATTAGTTATTGTAGTGGGTCTTTTACTATGCATAATAATGTTTGCATTTTGAGGTGGATCTTTTCTATGCATGCTTGCATGTTGAGGTGGCATGTGTGCATGTTGAGAGAATTAGTTTACTGGGAAACTATTTAGTTTTATACATATATAGGATCTCATTGTTTCATCCACCTTTGTTTCTCTCGATGGCCAGATTAGCGCGCACGCTGTTTATATGTCGAGGCATCGAGGGCATTTGGAAAAGGCACAAGAAAATCTAGAGGAAATCGCATTTGTGATTTTCATGAACCTGGTACATGCCGATTTATTCACAATTTCACTTGATTGATTTTGATATTTGTCCCCCATATGCCGATCTCATGTGTTTTTTTACAGTGCATTGGCCTCCTCTTACGGCGCATCATTGACAACTGGGCTCATGTAGGTCTCCTTAATGATTAATCTTTTCTCTACACAATTTATGATTCATTCGGCAACAATTTAGATGAAATGAAATGATTGATTAGCTTATACTTGGGTTGATTCACATGCAGCTAGGAGGCTTGCTTGGGGGAGCGGCCATGGGATGGTTTGTCGGACCAAATTGGAGCGGCGGACCAGTGTATGTTGCAGAGGATGGAGCAATTGTGTTCCAAGATAGGGCGCCTCTTGCTCAGCTAATCAAGGGTACTAGAAGGCTAACCAAATGGAATGATGCATGTAACGAACAACCTGACACCTAATTTGCTCCGATGTGTGCAAATACCTAATGTATATCAGGAAGATAGAGACCTAGCAAAGTGCAAACAGTCGTTACATACTCTAGATTTCTCCCAGTAGAACAGTTGGAGCACGTCGCAGTCTCCTAACCAAGTCTATACTTGCTGCGTGACAACACCGGGGGATTGTTGTACTTTTGTTTTGGACGGCCATCTTGTACCTATTAAAGCCACGTGACATATTTTTGTTAGTCAACAATGTAGTCACCTCCGCACGTGGTGTGCTATTGTATTCACCTTGCTTATAACAATATAACCAACACATGTCTTTGTTCATCGATAATTCATTGGCCGTACAGTGTTTGCGAGGACTGCTATTACGCTCTTCACGTATATCACGCATGGTCAAGAATACTGGAAGTGGTATGTTGACAAACCACACCAATCACCTGAGAACAACAACAACAACAACAACAACAACAAGATGAGAGAGAGAGAGAGAGAGAGAGAGAGAGACTAGTAGAAAAAGGCCCATTTGTCCTGGTTCCAGAGGCCCATTTGTCCCGGTTCTGGAACCGGGACTAAAGGGTCGGGACTAAAGGCTATGACCTTTAGTCCCGGTTCGCTTACGAACCGGGACAGGTGGGGCTCCACGTGGCAGGAGGGCCTTTGGTCCTGGTTGGTAACACCAACCAGACCCGAAAGCATCCACGCGTCAGCAGCTCAGGAGCTGGGATTTTTGTTTTTTTTTGAAGGGGGGGTGGAGGGTTAATTTAGGGGTTTTATATATTGTGTTAGCTAGCTAATAGAGAGAAGTGACCTTTCTTATCTCCATGCTTGGTCGATGCTACGTACTATACGTATAGAGAGAACTCGCGACACGCTAGCTAGTAAGCAAATGAAGGAAACCATTAAATATACAAGATTGTCATGAACATATACAGAGAGAAGTGATCGACCTCCTCCTTCTCCGAGAGATTGGTCGAACAACAAGTTTTTGTATATCTATCCGATGCTACTAGCTACATATATACAATATAAGATCCCTTACAATCCCTAACATCTGAAGTCAAGTTCCACATGGTATTCTCCGGTTTTATTGATGACGTGGTTAAGAAAGAATCCCGCCAATTCCTCTTGAGTGCTTTTATGCGATCATGTGGTAGGAGTTCATCCCGCATCTGGCAGAGCTAAATTGAAGAAGAGGGTCAATACATGTGTATGAATGAAACTGATCAACACAAATGATGATAATAAAATAAAATTGTGAATATTTTTGCTTACGCACTTCATATTGTTTTTCAGAGTACCCCCGCTTATTAGAGGCCGTCGCGTTGTAGATGAACTCGCAAACGTAGTATCCACAGAAATCATTTCCGGATTCCTGCCACAAGCACTTTATGAGAAATAGAGGTCAATCAAACTGATAAGCAAGAAGGCTAAATGGTATTGATGAAACTAGCTAGAATCAATGGGAGATGCGCGGAACTAGGTAGTAGTACTTACTTTCGGGTGTTTAAATCGCAACTCGGTCGTAGTCCCGGAGAAATTGTGGTAAACTCTTTCCAAACTCTGCCAGACAAAGAAAATAATTACTTGATATCAGGAAATGAACAAAGTTGCTGATATGGTGCGATAATGATCGATTGAACTTACTTCTCGAGCATTCGAGTCATGTTTGCATACTCATTGGGATCTTTTCGTCTGGAGTCTAAGACGGTTACTTCTCCCCGCTCAAGCTTAATCTCTAGGAGAATAAAGTGGAACCTGCGCACGCATGCATAACTCATCAGTTACATTACTATAACCTCGAGTAATAAGGGAAACCGAATATGCATAAGACAGTAACACTCACTTGAAGTTGTAAGGAAAGAGTATTTTATCTTTGCTTTGATTTTTGAGCAGCGATTTTTAGCAAGTTGTTCTCGGTTTATGAGACATTGTGTTTAACCGTAAATTCATGTATGACATTTGGGTTAATGAACCCAATGTCATAGATTTGTGCTTTTCTCCATTCGACGATCTTCAATCTGCATAATATAGTGAGGATAATTATATATACATGCAATGAAAGAGCTGAGCTATATATAAAGACTTGATTACAGAAAGTGTACTTACAGACAGTAGCAAGCCACGAGTGATTTGTCGAGGGCCTTTAGATTGTAGAACTGGAAAAACTCGTCAAAATCAACAGTTAACACATCTTGTCCAATGAAGTCGTGGTCATCTTTAATTCTCATCGTCAAAGCATCCTTCCCAGACTCGCTGCAGGTTTTCATGTACCATTGATGGAATCTTCACATCATCGTTGTTAGAGGAGGACTTCCATCTTTGACGAGAGGCTTCCCGTAATGGTATCTGAATTCGTCCACCTCCCTTGTATCAAAATGTGCATCGTCGGGCAGGTAATCACCAGGATTGGCACCGGGCACCATCCCCGGCAGATTTGCGATGATATCGCTAGACACATTGAGCGGGGGGCACGATTGGTTCTCCTGTTCTCCGAGCTGGGGAATTTTTTTCCCACTTCTTCATTCTGCTAACCTTTTGTCACTTGAAGTAGTTCCCGACCGGCGCGCTTCTTGCAATGTCTTTTTAAGACAGCGGGCATGGTTGTCATTCGGTGGAGGCGGTGGTGGTCGCTTCAGGGCACTGATAGTGCGCTGAACTTTCACGGAATCTATCTTCTCCTCCGGAGGTGGATGTTTCATAGCTCTTCGCATTTCAAAGAAGTCCTTCACTTGGGCTTCACCGATCTTCGCGTTTTCCTCCACGGTCATCTCGTATGGTAACTTCTCTAGAGGCTTGAGATATGGATCGAATCTGTATTGCCTCCCGCCTCTGGCTGTACTGCTAGACGTCGGAGCGGCGGCGTCTCTCTTCCGTTGCTGCTGGCGAGTAGTAGAAGGAGGCGCAGTGCTCCGACGCGCCGGAGCAGCCAGAGCGGCGGCTTTTGTCTTCCGCCGTTGCTGACGAGGCGGAGGAGGAGGCGGGCTGCTCGGACGCACCGGAGCAGGCGGAGTGCCGCCCTCACGTGCCGGAGAAGGAGGCGGAGTTCCCTGATCACTCGCCGGAGGAGGAGGAGGCGGAGTGCCCTGACGTGCCGGAGGAGGAGGCAGAGGCGTCCAGTTCGGAAGCTTGATGTGCTCCTTCCGCCATAGACATGGAGTCTTCAGAGCAAGACCCAGCTGAGTCTACCCTTCACCTTAGGGTGGTCAAGCTCGAGCTCCTCAAATCCCTCTGTTATTTCATCCACCATCACAACAGCATAGCCTTGTGGAATCGGACGGCAGTGAAAAGTTGTGTCAGGTTCAGGAGGTGCAACAGAGCCGACACCGCCTTGACTTTGAGGTTCTGCCATTGCGTCATAAGCTGGCAATGTTGAGCCTCCGTGATAGCATCCACGGGGTAGCTAGGAGCCGTGAAGTCAGGCTGCTGAACGAGCTCGGTGGAAGCCACGCTGCTTCTCTGCTGAGATGGCGGGGTAGCTTCTGGGGTAGCTCCGGCAGGTCGCTAGCTCTCAACTTGTGCCTCTAGCTTTTAGTACCCTTGCATCCAACTTCTGCAGTTCGCTCTGCTCCAGTTTCCTCTTCCTCTCCCGGGTTTTGTAACAGCCTGCGCCGGGAAACCTAACCTTCCACACAACGGAGCCTGGCGTGCCTCGTGTTCGTCCAGGGTGCTCAGGATTCCCGAGGGCCTCGGTGAGCTCGTCGTTCTCTCTGTCGGGAACGAACGTCCCTTGCTGCGCTGCGGCAATATACTTCTGAAGCTTCTTTACGGGTATTTCAAGTTGCTCATCCGTCCAAACACACTTCCCTGTTTCAGGGTCCAAGGTTCCCCCAACCCCGAAGAACCAAGTCCTTGAACGGTCTGGCCAGTTGAATGTCTCTGGTTCACCCCTTTAGCAAGCAGGTCATTCTCAGCCTTGTCCCACAATGGCCGGGCTTTGAGGTAGCCACCTGACCCCGTGCGATGGTGATACTCCTTCTTTGCAGCATTTATCTTGTTTGTCTCTGACATCTTCTTACTCTTCTCCGATGTCTTGTAGGACACAAATGCAGGCCAGTGATCTCTTATCTTCTCAAATCGGCCGGTGAATTCTAGAGTCTTCCCTTTGTCGACATACGTTGATTTCAACTCATTCTTCCACCTCCTGAATAGATCTACCATCTTCTTAAGAGCATGAGCCTTGACCAATGGCTCTATAACTGGCTTATCTGGATCCTCCTTTGGCGGTAGGGTGAAATTTGCCTTCAGCGTGGTCCAAAGATCATCTTTCTATCTATCTTTGACATAAGAAACTTTAGGGTCTTCGTTCTTAGGCTTATTCCATTGGTGGATGCTGATCGGGATCATGTCCCTAACAAGAACCCCGCACTGAGCAGAAAATGCTTCCTTGGTCCGGCTGGGTTCAATCGGTTGGCCATCGTTCGCGATTGCTGTGATCGTGAACCTTTCATCCTGGCGCAACCTTTTCTTCAGGCCTCGTCTCGTTACCGAAGTTTGGCTCGATCCGGAGGGCTAGAAAAGAAGAAAGAAGAGTTAATATGTGTACATACCAAAACAATTAATGCATCAATTAGCTAGTCAGCACAGGCTTAATTAATATATATACCTCACCGGACATTGCAACAGCTCCCTCCTCCGTTCGGTCACCGGAGCCGTCATCACGGTCTCCTTCTTCTACCGGCATTCAGTCACCGGAGCCATCATGATCATGTCCTTCCACCTCCATTGTTCGATCACCGGAGCCTGCTTCACCCTCTCCTTCCAGGCCATCGGTGTCGTTGAGAAACGACAAGACATCACGTCCGTCGCGGATTATGTCCCGCAACAACTCTTCTTGTTCTAAGTCTCTTTGATCCATAGTTTCTGCAAATATTACAACATGGCAATTAATATACAAACATGGCAGATGGATATATTAGTGGAAAACATAGACCTAGCTAGCTAATCACAACAAGGAATATTAATTAGTGGCCTCGACGCTTCTACGGTTTGGGGTGGCCTCGACAACGCTTCTAGGGTTTGGGGTGGCCTCGGCAACGCTTCTAGGGTTTGGGGTGGCCTCGACGCTTCTAGGGTTTGGGGTGGCCTCACGGCAACGCTTCTAGGGTTTGGGGTGGCCTCGATGCTTCTAGGGTTTGGGTGGCCTCGCGGCAATGCTTCTAGGGTTTGGGCCGGACTGCCTCTCTCATGAATGTCCGACGTCCGGACCGACAAGGCATTTAACAAAATGGCACCATTCTGGATGTGCAGAAAATGGTCCCTATTTTTCCTGATCTCATCTACCCTTCTATATGTCACGTTGTCTAGTGTCAAAGGATTCAAGAAAACCATGGCTTCATCATTAGCCGGAAGTAACAGGCGCATGATGGTATGAAGCTCTCCAACATTATTTTGGAACAGAGTCCTGATAGGATAATTCGCTTTTTGGCACGAAGTTCAGCAAGAGCCTTTCGAATATCGCTATTTGGAAGACCTTTGCTGAACTTCGTACCAAAAAGAGAATTATCCTATCAGGACTCTGTTCCAAAATAATTTTGGAGAGCTTCATACCATCATGCACCTGTTACTTCCGGCTAATTATGAAACCATGGATTTCTTCAATACTTTGACACAAGAGAACGTGCACATATAGAATGGTAGATGAGATAAGGAAAAATATGGATCAACTTAATTATGCACATCCATAATGGGGGCATTCTTGATAAATCTCTTATAAATCTCGAGAGAGTTTGTCGGGTAGGGGCGGGAGGGGGTAGGAGATCGATAATGTTTTTTTCTAGGGTTTGGGTGTCCTCGAGAGTTGGTCCAGCGAGGGGGTGCTCCCGTGGTCTAAAATCGGTCTATGCACGATAGAAACATTTTACCTTAGTAACTTAGAAAAAATGTTATCGGGGAGGGGGTATATCGACCCCCCCTCATGTCGAAGTTATCGGGGAGGGGGTATATCGACAACGACATACCCGATAAAAAATAAGAAGATGAAGAAGAAGAAAAAAAGAGAGGAGAAGAAGAAGGGATAGATCTATCCCTTCTTCTTCTCCTCTTTTTTTTCTTCTTCTTCCTCTTCTTATTTATTTCTCCTCTTCTTCCTCTCCTCTTCTTCTCCTTCTTCTTCTCCTTCTTCCTCTTCTTATTTTCCTTTTTCCTCTCCTTCTTTTTCTTCTTCTTCCTTCTTCCTTGTTACTCTTTTCTTCTTTTTCCTTATTTTCCTGTTTCCTCTCCACTAACCTAAAATGCACTAACAGTACAACTAACCTAAAATGCACTAAATCAACTATCATCTATCATATGAACAAAAAAAGCATATATATATGGAAAAAATCATCATATGAACAAAAACATTTAATACATATATGAAAAAAATCATCATATGAACAAAAAAAGCATACATCATCTATCATCAACATCATCATATCTATCATCAACATCATCTAACAAAATCTTATGAAAAAATGCATATATGAACAAGTAGGGTCAGACAAGGAGGCCGGTCGGACCGTAGCGCGGCGCGGCGCGGACCGGGGCGGTGACGGCGAGTGGGCGGTGACAGCGCGGGGCCGGTGACGGCGTCGGGCGTGTCGGCGAGGGCTCGGGCCGGGCAGGGGCGGCGTGGCGACGGCGTCGGGCAAGGGCGCGCGCGGCGACGAGAGCTCGGGGCAGGGGCGCGGCGACGGCGTCGTTGGCAGGGGCGCGGCGACGGTGTCGGAGGCAGGGGCGACGACGGTGACGGTGGGGTAGAGGGGCAGCCTGGCGGCGTCCTCGGAGGGATCAAAGAATTGAAACGAAATTTTTACAAGTGCTGCTTATATAGACAAAGCATTGGTCCCGATTCGTAGCACCAACCGGGACCAATGCACTCCTTTAGTCCCGGTTGGTGCCACCAACCGGGACCACGGGAAACAGAGACCTTTGGTCCCGGTTGGTGCCACGAATCGGTACCAATGCTCCCCTTTCGTCCCGGTTGCTGCTACCTGAAGGAAATATGCCCTAGAGGCAATAATAAAGTTATTATTTATTTCCTTCTATCATGATAAATGTTTATTATTCATGCTAGAATTGTATTAACCGGAAACTTGATACATGTGTGAATACATAGACAAACAGAGTGTCACTAGTATGCCTCTACTTGACTAGCTCGTTAATCAAAGATGGTTATGTTTCCTAGCCATAGACATGAGTTGTCATTTGATTAACGAGATCACCTCATTAGGAGAATGACGTGATTGACTTGACCCATTCCGTTAGCTTAGCACCCGATCGTTTAGTATGTTGTTATTGCTTTCTTCATGACTTATACATGTTCCTATGACTATGAGATTATGCAACTCCCGTTTACCGGAGGAACACTTTGTGTGCTACCAAACGTCACAACGTAAATGGGTGATTATAAAGGTGCTCTACAGGTGTCTCCAAAGGTACTTGTTGGGTTGGCGTATTTCGAGATTAGGATTTGTCACTCCAATTGTCGGAGAGGTATCTCTGGGCCCACTCGGTAATGCACATCACTATAAGCCTTGCAAGCACTGTGACTAATGAGCTAGTTGCGGGATGATGTATTACGGAACGAGTAAAGAGACTTGCCGGTAACGAGATTGAACTAGGTATCGAGATACCGACGATCGAATCTCGGGCAAGTAACATACCGATGACAAAGGGAACAACGTATGTTGTTATGCGGTCTGACCGATAAAGATCTTCGTAGAATATGTGGGAGCCAATATGGGCATCCAGGTCCCGCTATTGGTTATTGACCGGAGACGTGTCTCGGTCATGTCTACATAGTTCTCGAACCCGTAGGGTCCGCACGCTTAACGTTACGTTGACAGTTCTATTGAGTTTTGATGTACCGAAGGAGTTCGGAGTCCCGGATGAGATCGGGGATATGACGAGGAGTCTCGAAATGGTCGAGACGTAAAGATCGATATATTGGACGACTATATTCGGACTTCGGAAAGGTTCCGAGTGATTCGGGTATTTTTCGGAGTACCGGAGAGTTACGGGAATACGTATTGGGCCTTATTGGGCCATACGGGAAAGAAGGAAAAGGGCCTCAAGGGTGGCCGCACCCCTCCCCTTGGTCTGGTCCGAATTGGTCTAGGGAAGGGGGGCGCCCCATTCCTTCCTTCTCTTTTTTCCTTCCTCTTTTCCTATTCCATATGGGAGGTGGAATCCTACTAGGACTAGGGAGTCCTAGTAGGACTCCACACTTGGTGCGCCCCCTCCTAGGGCCGGCCTCCTCCTCCCTTGTTCCTTTATATACGGGGGCAGGGGCACCCCATGGACACAACAATTGATCCTTGAGATCTCTTAACCGTGTGCGGTGCCCCCCTCCACCATATTACACCTCGATAATACCGTTGCGGAGCTTAGGCGAAGCCCTGCGTCGGTGGTACATCATCATCGTCACCACGCCGTCGTGCTGACGAAACTCTCCCTCAACACTCGGCTGGATCGGAGCTCGAGGGACGTCATCGAGCTGAACGTGTGTAGAACTCGGAGATGCCGTACGTTCGGTACTTGATCGGTCGGATCGTGAAGACGTACGACTACATCAACCGCGTTGTGATAACGCTTCCGCTGTCAGTCTACGAGGGTACGTGGACAACACTCTCCCCTCTCGTTGCTATGCATCACCATGATCTTGCGTGTGCGTAGGAATTTTTTTGAAATTACTACGTTCCCCAACAGTGGTATCAGAGCCTGGTTTTATGCGTTGATGCTATGCACGAGTAGAACACAAGTGAGTTGTGGGCGATATAAGTCATACTGCTTACCAGCATGTCATACTTTGGTTCAGCGGTATTGTGAGATGAAGCGGCCCGGACCCACATTACGCGTACGCTTACGCGAGACTGGTTTCACCGTTGCGAGCACTCGTTGCTTAAAGGTGACCGGCGGGTGTCTGTCTCTCTCACTTTAGTTGAACCGAGTGTGGCTATGCCCGATCCTTGCGAAGGTTAAAACAGCACCAACTTGACAAACTATCGTTGTGGTTTTGATGCGTAGGTAAGAACGGTTCTTGCTAAGCCCGTAGCAGCCACGTAAAATATGCAACAACAAAGTAGAGGACGTCTAACTTGTTTTTGCAGGGCATGTTGTGATGTGATATGGTCAAGACATGATGTGATATAATGTGTTGTATGAGATGATCATGTTTTGTAACCGAGTTATCGGCAACTGGCAGGAGCCATATGGTTGTCGCTTTATTGTATGAGATGCAATCGCCATGTAATAGTTTTACTTTATCACTAAGCGGTAGCGATAGTCGTAAAAGCAATAAGTTGGCGAGACGACAACGATGGTACGATGAAGATCAAGGTGTCGCGCCGGTGACGATGGTGATCATGACAGTGCTTCGGAGATGGAGATCACAAGCACGGTGCTTCGGAGATGGAGATCACAAGCACGGTGCTACGGAGATGGAGATCACAAGCACAAGATGATGATGGCCATATCATATCACTTATATTGATTGCATGTGATGTTAATCCTTTATGCATCTTATCTTGCTTTGATTGACGGTAGCATTATAAGATGATCTCTCACTAAATTATCAAAGTATAAGTTTTCTCCCTGAGTATGCACCGTTGCAAAAGTTCTTCGTGCTGAGACACCACGTGATGATCGGGTGTGATAGGCTCTACGTTCAAATACAACGGGTGCAAAACAGTTGCACACGCAGAATACTCAGGTTAAACTTGACGAGCCTAGCATATAACAGATATGGCCTCGGAACACGGAGACCGAAAGGTCGAGCGTGAATCATATAGTAGATATGATCAACATAGTGATGTTCACCATTGAAACTACTCCATCTCACGTGATGATCGGACATGGTTTAGTTGATATGGATCACGTGATCACTTAGAGGATTAGAGGGATGTCTATCTAAGTGGGAGTTCTTAAGTAATATGATTAATTGAACTTAAATTTATCATGAACTTAGTCCTGATAGTATTTTGCAAATTATGTTGTAGATCAATAGCTCGCGTTGTTGCTTCCCTGTGTATATTTTTGATATGTTCCTAGAGAAAAATTATGTTGAAAGATGTTAGTAGCAAAGATGCGGATTGGATCCGTGATCTGAGGATTATACTCATTGCTGCACAGAAAAATTATGTCCTTGATGCACCGCTAGGTGACAGACCTATTGCAGGAGCAGATGCAGACGTTATGAACGTTTGGCTAGCTCAATATGATGACTACTTGATAGTTTAGTGCACCATGCTTAACGGCTTAGAATCGGGACTTCAAAGGCGTTTTGAACGTCATGGACCATATGAGATGTTCCAGGAGTTGAAGTTAATATTTCAAGCAAATACCCGAGTTGTGAGATATGAAATCTCCAACAAGTTCTATAGCTAAAAGATGGAGGAGAATCGCTCCACTAGTGAGCATCTGCTCAGATTGTCTGGGTACTACAATCGCTTGAATCAAGTGGGAGTTAATCTTCCAGATAAAATAGTGATTGATAGAATTCTCTAGTCACCATCACCAAGTTAGTAGAACTTCGTGATGAACTATAGTATGCAAGGGATGACGAAAGTAATTCCCGAGCTCTTCGTGATGCTGAAATCGACGAAGGTAGAAATCAAGAAAAACATCAAGTGTTGATGGTTGACGAGACCACTTCAAGTGTTGATGGTTGACGAGACCACTAGTTTCAAGAAAAGGGCAAAGGGAAGAAAGGGAACTTCAAAAAGAACGGCAAGCAAGTTGCTACTCAAGTGAAGAAGCCCAAGTCTGTACCTAAGCCTGAGACTAAGTGCTTCTACTGCAAAGGGACTGGTCACTGGAAGCGGAACTACCCCAACTATTTGGTGGATAAGAAGGATGGCAAAGTGAACAAAGGTATATTTGATATACAGATTATTGATGTGTACTTTACTAGTGTTTATAGCAACCCCTCGGTAATTGATACTGGTTCAGTTGCTAAGAGTAGTAACTCGAAACGAGAGTTGCAGAATAAACAGAGACTAGTAAAAGTGAACAAAGGTATATTTGATATACACATTATTGATGTGTACTTTACTAGTGTTTATAGCAACCCCTCGGTAATTGATACTGGTTCAGTTGCTAAAGAGTAGTAACTCGAAAACGGGAGTTGCAGAATAAACAGAGACTAGTAAAAGGCGAGGTGACGATGTGTGTTGGAAGTAGTTCCAAGATTGATATGATCATCATCGCACACTCCCTGTACTTTCGGGATTAGTGTTGAAACTAAATAAGTGTTATTTGGTGTTTGCGTTGAGCATGAATATGATTTGATCATGTTTATTGCAATACGGTTATTCATTTAAGTTAGAGAACAATTGTTGTTCTGTTTACATGAATAAAACCTTTATGGTCATACACACCAACGAAAAATGGTTTGTTGGATCTCGATCGTAGTGATACACATATTCATAATATTGAAGCCAAAAGATGCAAAGTTAATAATGATAGTGCAACTTATTTGTGGTACTGCCGTTTAGGTCATATTGGTGTAAAGCGCATGAAGAAACTCCATACTGATGGGATTTTTGGAATCACTTGATGCTTGCGATCCGTGCCTCATGGGCAAGATGACTAAAACGCCGTTCTCCGGAACTATGGAGAGAGCAACAGATTTGTTGGAAATCATACATACAGATGTATGTGGTCCGATGAATATTGAGGCTCGTAGCAGGTATCATTATTTTCTGACCTTCACAGATGATTTGAGCAAATATGGGTATATCTTCTTAATGAAACAGAAGTCTGAAACATTTGAAAAGTTGATATAATTTCAGAGTGAAGTAGAAAATCATCGTAACAAGAAAATAAAGTTTCTACGATTTGATCGTGGAGAAGAGTATTTTAGTTACGAGTTTGGCCTTCAGTTAAAACAATGTGAAATAGTTTCACTACTCACGCCACCTGGAACACCACAGCATAATGGTGTGTCCGAACATCGTAACCGTACTTTATTGGATATAGTGCAATCTATGATGTCTCTTACCAATTTACCACTAATCGTTTTGGGGGTTATGCATTAGAGACAGCTGCATTCACGTTAAATAGGGCACCATCAAAATCCGTTGAGACGACGCCTTATGAACTGTGGTTTGGCAAGAAACCAAAGTTGTCGTTTCTTAAAATTTTGGGGTTGCAATGCTCATGTGAAAAAAGGTTTCATCCTGATAAGCTCAAACCCAAATCGTAGAAATGTGTCTTCATAGGATACCCAAAGGAGACAGTTGGGTACACCTTCTATCACAGATCCGAAGGCAAGACATTTGTTGCTAAGTATGGATCCTTTCTAGAGAAGGAGTTTCTCTCGAAAGAAGTGAGTGGGAGGAAAGTAGAACTTGATGAGGTAACTGTACCTGCTCCCTTATTGGAAAGTAGTTCATCACAGAAATTTGTTCCTGTGACTTCTACACCAATTAGTGAGGAAGTTAATGATGATGATCATGTAACTTCAGATCAAGTTATACCAAACCTCGTAGGTAAACCAGAGTAAGATACGCACCAGAGTGGTACGGTAATCCTGTTCTGGAGGTTATGTTACTAGACCATGACAAACCTACGAACTATGAAGAAGCGATGGTGAGCCCAGATTCCGCAAAATGGCTTGAGACCATGAAATCTGAGATGAGATCCATGTATGAGAACAAAGTATGGACTTTGGTTGACTTGCCCGATGATCGGCAAGCAATTGAGAATAAATGGATCGTCAAGAGGAAGACGGACGCTGATAGTAGTATCACTATCTACAAAGCTAGAATTGTCGCAAAAAGGTTTTCGACAAGTTCAAGATGTTGACTACGATGAGAGTTTCTCACTCGTATCTATGCTTAAGTCTGTCTGAATCATGTTAGCAATTGCCGCATTTTATGAAATATGGCAAAAGGATAAACAAAACTGCATTCCTTAATGGATTTATTAAAGAAGAGTTGTATATGATGCAACCAGGAGGTTTTGTCAATCCTAAAGGTGCTAACAAAATATGCAAGCTCCAGCGATCCATCTATGGACTGGTGCAAGCATCTCGGAGTTGGAATATACACTTTGATAAGTTGATCAAAGCATATAGTTGTATACAGACTTGCGGTGAAGCCTGTATTTACAAGAAAGTGAGTGGGAGCACTACAACATTTCTGATAAAGTATATGTGAATGACATATTGTTGATCGGAAATAATGTAGAATTATTCTGCAAAGCATAAAGGAGTGTTTGAAAGGAGTTTTTCAAAGATAGACCTCGGTGAAGCTGCTTACATATTGAGCATTAAGATCTATAGAGATAGATCAAGACGCTTGATAAGTTTTTTCAATGAGTACATACCTTAACAAGATTTTGAAATGGTTCAAAATGGAACAGTCAAAGAAAGAGTTTCTTGCATGTGTTACATGGTGTGAAATTGAGTAAGACTCAAAGCCCGACCACGGCAGAAGATAGAAAAAGAATGAAAGTCATTCCCTATGCCTCGGGCATAGGTTCTATAAAGTATGCCATGTTGTGTACCAGATCTATTGTATACCCTACACTGATTTTGGCAAGGGAGTACAATAGTGATCTAGGAGTAGATCACTGGACAGCGGTCAAAATTATCTTTACTGGAATAAGGATATGTTTCTCGATTATGGAAGTGACAAAAGGCTCGTCGTAAAAGGTTACGTCGATGCAAGTTTTGACACTAAATCTCGATGACTCTAAGTCTCGGTCTAGATACATATTGAAAGTGGGAGCAATTAGCTAGAGTAGCTCCATGCAGAGCATTGTAGACATAGAAATTTGCAAAATACTTACGGATCTGAATGTGACAGACCCGTTGACTAAAATTATCTCACAATCAAAACATGATCACACCTTAGTACTCTTTGGGTGTTAAGCACATAGCGATGTGAACTAGATTATTGACTCTAGTAAACCCTTTGAGTGTTGGTCACATAGATATGTGAACTATGGGTGTTAATCACATGGTGATGTGAATTGTTGATGTTAAATCACATGGCGATGTGAACTAGATTATTGACTCTAGTGCAAGTGGGAGACTGAAGGAAATATGCCCTAGAGGCAATAATAAAGTTATTATTTATTTCCTTATATCATGATAAATGTTTATTATTCATGCTAGAATTGTATTAACCGGAAACATAATACATGTGTGAATACATAGACAAACAGAGTGTCACTAGTATGCCTCTACTTGACTAGCTCGTTAATCAAAGATGGTTATGTTTCCTAGCCATAGACATGAGTTGTCATTTGATTAACGAGATCACCTCATTAGGAGAATGACGTGATTGACTTGACCAATTCCGTTAGCTTAGCACCCGATCGTTTAGTATGTTGCTATTGCTTTCTTCATGACTTATACATGTTCCTATGACTATGAGATTATGCAACTCCCGTTTACCGGAGGAACACTTTGTGTGCTACCAAACGTCACAACGTAAATGGGTGATTATAAAGGTGCTCTATAGGTGTCTCCAAAGGTACTTGTTGGGTTGGCGTATTTCGAGATTAGGATTTGTCACTCCAATTGTCGGAGAGGTATCTCTGGGCCCACTCGGTAATGCACATCACTATAAGCCTTGCAAGCACTGTGACTAATGAGCTAGTTGCGGGATGATGTATTACGGAACGAGTAAAGAGACTTGCCGGTAACGAGATTGAACTAGGTATCGAGATACCGACGATCGAATCTCGGGCAAGTAACATACCGATGACAAAGGGAACAACGTATGTTGTTATGCGGTCTGACCGATAAAGATCTTCGTAGAATATGTGGGAGCCAATATGGGCATCCAGGTCCCGCTATTGGTTATTGACCGGAGACGTGTCTCGGTCATGTCTACATAGTTCTCGAACCTGTAGGGTCCGCACGCTTAACGTTACGATGACAGTTTTATTGAGTTTTGATGTACCGAAGGAGTTCGGAGTCCCGGATGAGATCGGGGATATGACGAGGAGTCTCGAAATGGTCGAGACGTAAAGATCGATATATTGGACGACTATATTCGGACTTCGGAAAGGTTCCGAGTGATTCGGGTATTTTTCGGAGTACCGGAGAGTTACGGGAATACGTATTGGGCCTTATTGGGCCATACGGGAAAGAAGGAAAAGGGCCTCAAGGGTGGCCGCACCCCTCCCCTTGGTCTGGTCCGAATTGGACTAGGGAAGGGGGGCGCCCCCTTCCTTCCTTCTCTTTTTCCCTTCCTCTTTTCCTATTCCATATGGGAGGTGGAATCCTACTAGGACTAGGGAGTCCTAGTAGGACTCCACACTTGGTGCGCCCCCTCCTAGGGCCGGCCTCCTCCTCCCTTGCTCCTTTATATACAGGGGCAGGGGGCACCCCATGGACACAACAATTGATCCTTGAGATCTCTTAGCCGTGTGCGGTGCCCCCCTCCACCATATTACACCTCGATAATACCGTTGCGGAGCTTAGGCGAAGCCCTGCGTCGGTGGTACATCATCATCGTCACCACGCCGTCGTGCTAACGAAACTCTCCCTCAACACTCGGCTGGATCAGAGCTCGAGGGACGTCATCGAGTTGAACGTGTGTAGAACTCGAAGGTGCCGTACGTTCGGTACTTGATCGGTCGGATCGTGAAGACGTACGACTACATCAACCGCGTTGTGATAACGCTTCCGCTGTCGGTCTACGAGGGTACTTGGACAACACTCTCCCCTCTCGTTGCTATGCATCACCATGATCTTGCGTGTGCGTAGGATTTTTTTTGAAATTACTACGTTCCCCAACAAATTTTAGTTTCAATAATACTAGAGGTTTATAAAAGCTTTTTAGTTGATTCCTTTTGCTATTAGAGTTTCATTAAAGTTTTATAGTTCATTCTTTTTGCTATTAGAGTTTCATTAAAGTTTTCTAGTCCATTATTTTTTCTATTAGAGTTTCATAAAAGTTTTCTAGTTCATTCTTTTTATATTAGTTCATTCTTTGAGCTAAATGACCCTGAAATTGAAAAGCACTTCAAATGAACTCTGAAGAGGTTGAATGTTGGCATGGTATCATCATTTCACCCACATAGCATGTGCTAAAAAGTTGAGAGGGTTACGGCAAAAACTGGATGCACTTCGTGTACAAAATGGACAATCTCTTTCGAAGTATCAGGGTTTCGGACGAAAACTCATCTGTTACAAAGGGATTTCATTTTTTTGAACTTATTTGAACTTCAGACTTTTTGTGTGTTTAAAATGCATCATTCAAAGCCACATCATCAATTTTCAACCCTTTCTGACTTCATTTGTTATTTTTCATGCATTTACTGAGTTTTTTGAGCTATATGACCCTGAAATTGAAAAACACTACAAATGAACTCTGAAAGGTTGAAAGTTGGCATGGTATCATCATTTCACCCACATAGCATGTGCTAAAAAGTTGAGAGGGTTACGACAAAAACTAGATGCACTTCGTGTACAAAACGGACAATCTCTTTCGAAGTACCTGGGTTTTATACGGAAACTCATCTGTTACAAAAGGCATTTCATTTCTTCACATGTAACTGCAGTGATATTCTAGATCAAAGGCATCATCATAATAGTTGTGGAGAGAAAGTCTTCACTTTTTCTTCGCTTGTGTCCTTTGCTTATTGCGCTGTAACCATGGACAATCTTCATCGTTTAACAGGGTGCTTGGGTCAGCCTTGACTTTGAAGGGAGGAATTTCATGAAACTTTTCATAATCTTCAGACATGTCTGTCTTGCCCTCCAATCCCACGATGTCTCTTTTTCCTGAAAGAACTATGTGGCGCTTTGACTCATCATATGATGTATTCGCTTCCTTATCTTTTCTTTTTCTCGGTTTGGTAGACATGTCCTTCACATAGAAAACCTGTGCCACATCATTGGCTAGGACGAATGGTTTGTCTGTGTACCCAAGATTGTTCAGATCCACTGTTGTCATTCCGTACTATGGGTCTACCTGTACCCTGCCTCCTGACAGATTGACCCATTTGCACTGAAACAAAGGAACCTTAAAATCATGTCCGTAATCAAGTTCCCATATGTCCACTATGTAACCATAATATGTGTCCTTTCCCCTCTTGGTTGTTGCATCAAAGCGGACACCACTGTTTTGGTTGGTGCTCTTTTGATCTTGGGCGATCGTGTAAAATGTATTCCCATTTATCTCGTATTCTTTGTAAGTCAATACAGTCGAAGATGGTCCCTTGACCAATGAGTACAGCTCATCAGAAACAGTGTTGTCACCTCTGAGACGTGTTTCCAACCAACTGCCGAAAGTCCTGATGTGTTCACATGTAATACAGTCGTCACACTGCTCTGGGTGTTTGAAGCGCAGAATGTTCTTGTGTTCATCGACATACGCGGTCACCATGGTAGAGTTCTGTAGAACTGTGTAGTATGCTGGAGACCAAGAATGCCCGTCCCTACATATTATTGAGTCCCCTCCTAGCATGCCTTTTCCAGTCAATCTCCCCTCATACCGCGATTGAGGGAGACCAATCTTCTTAAGGTCAGGAATGAAGTCAACACAAAACCCAGTGACATCCTCTGTTTGATGGCCCATGTAGATGCTTCCTTCTGGCCTAGCGCGGTTATGGACATATTTCTTTAGGACTCCCATGAACCTCTCAAAGGGGAACATATTGTGTAGAAATACAGGGCCCAGAATGACAATCTTGTCGACTAGATGAACTAGGGCGTGCGTCATGATATTGAAGAAGGATGGTGGGAACACCAGCTCAAAACTGACAAGACATTGGGCCACATCACTCCTTAACCTTGGTAGGATTGCTGGATCGATCACCTTCTGAGAGATTGCATTGAGGAATGCACATAACTTCACAATGGCTAATCGAACGTTTTCCGGTAGAAGCCCCCTCAATGCAACCGGAAGCAGTTGCATCATAATCACATGGCAGTCATGAGACTTTAGGTTCTCGAACTTTTTCTCTGCCATATTTATTATTCCCTTTATATTCGACGAGAAGCCAGACGGGACCTTCATACTGAGTAGGCATTCAAAGAAGATTTCCTTCTCTTCTTTGATAAGAGCGTAGCTGGCAGGACCTTCATACTGCTTTGGAGGCATGCCGTCTTTTTCATGCAAATGTTGCAGATCCTCCCGTGCCTCCGGTGTATCTTTTGTCTTCCCATACACGCCCAAGAAGCCTAGCAGGTTCATGCAAAGGTTCTTCGTCACGTGCATCACGTCGATTGAAGAGCGGACCTCTAGGTCTTTCCAGTAGGGTAGGTCCCAAAATATAGATTTATTCTTCCACATGGGTGCGCGTCCCTCAGCATCATTCAGAACAGATAGTCCGCCGGGACCCTTTCCAAAGATTACTTGTAAATCATTGACCATAGCTAGTATGTGATCACCGGTACAGATGGCGGGCTTCTTCTGGTGATCTGCCCCGCCTTTGAAATGCTTGCCTTTCTTTCGACATTGATGGTTGGCCGGAAGAAATAGACGATGCCCCAGGTACATGTTCTTCCTGCATTTGTCCAGGTATATACTTTCGGTGTCAGCTAAACAGTGTGTGCATGCGTGGTATCCCTTGTTTGTCTGTCCTGAAAGGTTACTGAGAGCAGGCCAATCATTGATGGTTACAAATAGCAACGCATGCAGGTCAAATTCCTCCTGTTTGTGCTCATCCCACACACGTACATCGTTTCCATTCCACAGCTATAAAAGTTCTTCAACTAATGGCCTTAGGTACACATCAATGTCGTTGCCGAGTTGCGTAGGGCCTTGGATGAGAACTGGCATCATAATGAACTTCCGCTTCATGCACAACCAAGGAGGAAGGTTATAGATACATAGAGTCATGGGCCAGGTGCTGTGATTGCTGCTCTGCTCCCCAAAAGGATTAATGCCATCCACGCTTAAACCAAACCATACGTTTCTTGTGTCACCTGCAAACTCCTCCCAGTATTTTCTCTTGATTTTTCTCCACTGCGACCCATCAGCGGGTGCTCTCAACTTCCCGTCTTTCTTACGGTCCTCTCTGTGCCATCGCATCAACTTGGCATGCTCTTTGTTTCTGAACAGACATTTCAACCGTGGTATTATAGGAGCATACCACATCACCTTGGCAGGAACCCTCTTCCTGGGGCGCTCGCCGTCAACATCACTAGGGTCATCTCGTCTGATCTTATACCGCAATGCACCGCATACCGGGCATGCGTTCAAATCCTCGTACGCACCGCGGTAGAGGATGCAGTCATTAGGGCATGCATGTATCTTCTGCACCTCCAATCCTAGAGGGCATACAACCTTCTTTGTTGCGTACGTACTGTCGGGCAATTCGTTATCCTTTGGAAGCTTCTTCTTCAATATTTTCAGTAGCTTCTCAAATCCTTTGTCAGGCACACCATTCTCTGCCTTCCACTACAGCAATTCCAGTACGGTACCGAGCTTTGTGTTGCCATCTTCACAATTGGGGTACAACCCTTTTTTGTGATCCTCTAACATGCGATCGAACTTCAGCTTCTCCTTTTCACTTTCGCACTGTCTCTTTGCATCAACAATGACCCGGCGGAAATCATCATCGGGCACATCGTCTGGTTGCTCTTGATCTTCAGCTTCCCCCATTGCAGCATCACCGTATTTAGGGGGAACATAGTTGTCATCATCCTCTTCTTCTTCGTTGTCTTCCATCATAACCCCTCTTTCTTCGTGCTTGGTCCAAACATTATAGTGTGGCATGAAACCCTTATAAAGCAGGTGGGTGTGAAGGGTTTTTGAGTCAGAGTAAGACCTCGTATTCCCACAGCTAGGGCATGGACAACACATAAAACCATTCTGCTTGTTTGCCTCAGCCACTGCGAGAAAATTATGCAGGCCCTCAATGTACTCGGAGGTGCGTCTGTTACCATACATACATTGCCGGTTCATCTGCGTGCATTATATATAATTAAGTGTGTCAAAAACCATTACAGAACATGATGAATAGATAAGTGACCAATCTTACAAGTAAGAATTTTTTTCTTTTAGAAAGAAGATAAGAACAAGAGGCTCACCACGGTGGTGTGCCGGCGACGAGATCGGCGCGGGCGATCGACGGCGGTGAAGACGGGGACGGGACGTGACGGACCGCTAAACCTAGACAAATCTTGAGGAAAATGGAGTTTGGAGGTCGAGCTTGGAGAGGAGAAAGCTTAAGTAGTGTGGCTCGGGCATTTCATCGAACACCTCATGTGCATAGGAGGTGAGCTAGAGCACCACAAAGCTCTCCCTCGCTGGCCAGAAAAAACAGAGCAGTGGAATGCTCTGCTCGCGGGCGAGGGGGTATATATAGGCACCTCATTGGTCCCGGTTCGTGGCTGGAACCGGGACTAAAGGCCCCCCTTTGGTCCCGGTTCCAGACATGAACCGGGACCAATGGGCCTCGCTCCTGGCCCACAACCATTGGTCCCGGTTCGTGGCTGGAACCGGGACCAAAGGGGACAGATGAACCGGGACCAATGCCCCACGAGGCCCGGCCGACCCCCTGGGCGCACGAACCGGGACCTATGCCCCCATGGGTCCCGGTTCATGACTGAACCGGGACTAATGGGCTGGTCAGGCCTGGACCAAAGCCCTGTTTTCTACTGGTGGAGAGAGAGAGAGAGAATGGGAGTCAGAGGCGGTTGTGGCAGCTGGAGGACAGCATCTATTTTGGTCAAAACCATCTAACCCATTTACCACATCAACTAAAAAAATGCTTAAGGGGGCGATTTAAATGTCGTTGCATGTACACTCGCATAAACCAGACTAAATTTCACTCCAGGAGTTATTTATCGGCTTCAAATAGACTTATCTTTACTGTTAAAGGGGGTTTGCGGTTGTGATGGTAGGTTTGATGTTTATACGTTCGTTGGTCACCCCTCCTCCTATCAGTGTTGTCCTTTCCTTGGAAACAAACATTACCAGCAACTGCCACCGTACCGACCTAAAATGCTTTAGCGATGCGTATGGCAACCAACACACCTCGTACCCCCGCTAAAGCCACTGTATCCCCCTCCAGGAATGCGCATGGCTACTGTGAAGGAGGCGCAGTGCTTCCGCCCGCTCGATGAGGCTACATCTGGGCCATCTGGCTCTCCCTGCCACGACGCGCTCACTTTCAGGGAGGCTCGGCGACAGCAACCTCAACTTCATGTACAACTCACCTCTGACCCTGGCGTCGTCGTCACAAGTAGGTTTGTGCCTCTGCCCACCGGTGCGCCACCGTCTGCTCCTTGCCCATGTCTTATCAACCTCTTTGATCCCATGCATGGTCGCGCTCACACCCGTCCTTGTCGTCGTAGCGTACATCTTCCACGTGGACCCCACCTCCGTCATCAGGGGTGATTGGTCAACGGTGCTGCGCAAGCATGTGCAAGCTAATGTTGTCGTGTACTCCCTCCGTTCCAAATTACTCGTCGCAGAAATGGATGTATCTAGAACTAAAATACATCTAGATACATCCGTACCTGCGACAAGTAATTCGGAACGGAGGGAGTACATCCCAGTGATTCCCCGACATCAAGTCCGGTGATGCACATTGGAGTTCGCGGTTGTCCGCCTATGTGTTGCACCAAAGGACACAATCGCTAGGTGATGTACTAATGTCCACTGTACCTATAAAAACTGGACTGTATTTGAAGTTAGAAGTAATTGAACCCAATCTGTTACTTGCACCTTACCTAAGTTTTGTTCTTGCATTTTGTCCTTCGTTTCCCTTATCATCTACTCCCTCCGTTCCAAAATATAAGTCTTTCTAGAGATTTCAATACGTGACTACATACGGAGCAAAATGAATGAATCTACACTCTAAAATATGTCTTCGAAATGTCTAAAAAGACTTATATTTCGGAACGGAGGGAGTAATTATCTGTAGAAGCTACTACATCAAATTAAGTAAGTACATCCTTCTTTCTTCTCCAAGTTTGTTCTATTATGTTCATCGGAAGTCTGTAAAGTGGAGTTGGGACCAAGAGAGTGGCGTAGATTTGCTTGAGGTTTTGAATTATTTTCTACTGTCATATTTGCATGTTATATTGTTTGCATAATGATTAGTGTCAAAAAGTAGTGGCAACCATTTGGTTGAGTAAGCTCATGTTTTTACTCAATCCAGAATTACCGGTAAAACACAGAAGTTTATTGTGATATGATTTGCATGAAAACGCTCATTTGACTTTGGTGAATGCTTCATCTAATGTATATTCCTCCATACAAATAATTTAATTTAATTTGAGCAGAATACTTTATGGATGGATGCAAGAAGAGGACTACTAAACATGATTCTTTTATAGTTAGTTGGCTCTTTTATTTGGAGTGAAATATAAGTTGCAACCCAATTAGTTATTTTATCTGCTATCACATGCTTCATGTGAGAAATTGCAAAGAATATGTTTTGAATTAGCACTTTAGCTCTTGATGCACCGTCATTCATTGCCACCTCATAGAGATTATTGGCAAGATAGCTGAGAGGAAGAGAGTGAAACTATGATAACATATATTATAGAGATTTCAGACCCAATAGTATTTGCAGTCTTGTTGTGGATCGTTTGCAAGTTTTTTGGCTAATAAGTGTCAGCATTGCATGCCTGATTGGGTTAGTCAACCCCAATGTTCTCTATTGCAAGTTAGAAGAATTTAAGATGATGATCCTAAGCTATGAAATCAACAACGTCAAGCATAAATATAATATCGATGTCGTCAATAAATGTTCTTGACAAAGCCTTTTCAGATAACATAATGGAGCTTTATTTGCAAAGTGGTAAATGGATCTAGTAAAGGTTTTTTGGACCATTATTCGTTTGATACAATTTTGTAATCTACACATGGTCGCATTTAAAACAACACTACGTTTGAGTGAGGTGAGCATTAGTGAACAATCATAGCTGACAAGGAGGAAGATGGGACAACTATGAGGAGCTCGTCATAGTGGGATCTAGGTTGTCGGTTGGCCTTGGTCAGGAGGTCGGAGGAAGGGGCGAGAGGCACCGATGATGGAGGTGTACATCCTGCTTCCCCCTCGTCTCCCTAGACATGGAAGACCTCCTTGACAAGAGCCATGGTTAAATTTGTAAATTGCAAGACATTGTGCATCAATGTGCACATATCATAATGTACTGTGAGAAGTTTAAAGAAAGAGGGGAGAGTGTAGCTAATCATGTTTTTTTTCACTTTGATTTTCTTAGCTACGCATCATGTTTGTTTTTCTTTATATTCCTTTGGTGAGTGTAGCTCATCATGTTTTTTTTTACTTTGATTTTCTTAGCTACGCATCATGTTTGTTTTCCTTTATATTCCTTGTGGTCACTAAATGATGTCAAAGAATAAGGAGGGACAAACATCATTACGTGCATACGTCACCAGACAATGTGCCACCATCTCTTGGTGAGTCAGAACCTTTTTCACTTGTATGACACGTACAATACAGCAGCATCTCTCGCCGAGGACCATTTCATAGAGTTGTTATTAAAGTTATAAAAATGTGCCCACTCAATGGTAAGCTGAGATGGCCAACTTTTGAAACGACAATGTTGTGCGTCAAATGTAACACCCCCCCCCCCCCCCCCCCCCAAAACGCAACACCTTCCCTATCTGGTTTTCTCTTTTTTGGTTTTGTTTGCAAGGTTTTTCTTTTCTCTTACTATTTCATTTTCTTTTTTTTTAAATTCATGAACCTTTTTCTCAAATTCATGAACCTTTTTCAAATCCATTGACATTTTATTAAATCCATGAACTTTTTTTCAAATGCATGAATGTTTAGCAGATCCATGATCTCTTTTCAATCTGCATGAACATTTTCCAAAGTCCATGAACATTTTCAAATTCGTAATCAGTGAAGTTTTTCAAATTCTATGAACTTTTTTCAAATGTCATGAACTTTGTCAATATTTTGAACTTTTCTTACATTTGTAAACTTATTTTCAAATTTCATTTTTTTTCAAATCTCACAAAGTGTTTCAAATTTGTGGAGCCTTTTCCAAATTTGTGAATTATTTCAAGTTCTTGATGTTTTTCTCAAAATAGTCATTTTTTTGTAATTTTTTTCCATTCTTTGTGATTTTTTTCGAATTCAGTTTTTTTGCAACTTCGAGAACTTTTTTGAAAACCGCAAAGTTTTCTCAAATTCATGAAATTCTTTTAAATTCATAAACTTTTTTCAAATCCACAAACTTTCTTTCAACTACACGAAACTTGTGATTGTTTTCAAATTCATGAACTTTTATGAAAGCAACCGAAATCCTCAAAAAAGTCAAAATTGCACGGTTTTTTAAATTCATAATTTTTAGATCTTTTTTGTGCTCAAATTTTAAACTGTATAAAACCAATGGTCATGCCAGTAACATTAGGAAACAGCTAACCTAAAAGAACAACCAATGATCCTCATTTTTTTGAGGAACAATGATCCTTGTTTTTCTTTTTGAGCGGTACCAATGATCCTCTTTTTTTTAGGAAGCAGCTATCCTCGCGTGAGGGAGAGGTGGGATAGTGGGTTGCGTCCTAACCCAACGAGACACATTTTTTTTTCAAATGGCTGAAGTATGGGAGCAACTAACCAAGGGGTACCCCTTGTGGGAGCCCCATAAGAGTCACTAGTGGTTGAGGGGCCACCCTGTGGCGCCGCTTAAGAGGAAGTTATGTGCATGTTTTCATTTAAGAAAAGCATGTGGTCCTCGCCTCTATCTAAAAAACATCTCAGAAAAAAAATCCTCACTTCCATGTAAAAGAAGAAAAGAAAAGAAAAATACCACCGTAGCCTACCGGCGAGCGCCACTTTGCATAACCCTTCATTTTAAAAAATACGTGGGTTTCTGACCACCATCCAAAAACATTTCAGAAAAAATCTTCGCCTCTATCTAAAACATATTCCAAAAGTTTTCTCATCGCGGTCAACCAGCTTGCGCCATGTGGCATGGCTGGTTGGCCGCCAATCTCGCGATGCTTAATAGGTTTAATTTTTGGTGGGCAGAGAATGCGTCACTTGGCGCGCTTTCAGCAGTTGCCATGTGTCGCGTGCTAGACGTTACCTTGTGTTTTTTATATTTTTTGTATGTGTTTTTGGGTATTAGATTTTTTTGGTTTCTTTTTGAATTTTTGATTTTCTTCGGTTTTTCTTAGGTTTTGGTGAGAAAGAAAACGTGTTTTTTTATGAGAGACACAGATTTGATTCTCGTGAAGGCACTGGTTTGCTTCCGCTAGAGGCACATATATTTTTCTCATGGAGGCATTGGTTTGATTCCTCGACAGGCACCGATTTGCTTCTGGTGTAGGCACATGTTTTGCGTGGAATTTTTTTTCGTCAAAACATATCAACGTGGGATACAGTTTCGAAGATCTCGACGCTAGAAATCCATCGATAAAAATGATTCGTAATTTGGACCCATGGTTTAAGAAATAAAATATTTTAAATAAACGAATCTATGAAAAAAAACTAGCAGGTTGTACACATATATTGCGTTCCTTGTGGCAACCTGAGAAGAAAGGTGGGAGTGCGCGAACGTCTTGGACGCAGCAGCAAAGTCTCTGTGGAGGACGTTGCTGCTGGGCCTGCACGCGCCCGGCCCCGAGACTTCGGGCCTGCGCACAGCCGGCCCACGCAGCCCATGGCCCGCGGGCGATAAGAGAAGGGAAAACCTGGCCCTGGCCGCTAGAAAGTTGCGTGTCCGGCTCCCCCACCTGCGCCGAGCCGCGCCGCAACGCCACCTCGCCTTTCCCTCCCCCCCTTCCCTTCTTCCTCCTCCCTTTCTCTCTCGCCCGCCACCATTACCGCCGCCGCCCCCCCACGCAACCCTAACCCTACCCCGCGCCCCCGCCCACCGCCGGTACCCCGGCCGGTGCCCGAACCCGCCCGCGCCCATGGAGCCCGAGCAGCCGGCGGCCGACCCCGCCGCCGCCGAGCCGGAAGACGAGGAGGAGGAGGAGGAGGAGGAGGAGACGGAGGCGCCCGACGCGGAACAGGAGGCCGCGGAGGACGAGGAGGACGCGCTGCTCGACCGCGCGCAGGCCCTGATCTCCCGCGTCGTCGAGCAGGAGAGCAACCCCAACCCGCGCCTCATCCACACCCTCGCCACCATGTGCGAGGTCCAGGAGGCCAGGTACTCTCTCACCCATCCCCTTCCTGCCCTTCCGCCCGCCGCGGCGGGGAATTCGGCTCCGCCCCGCCGCGCCCCGCCTGTGTCGAATTGATCGATTGGTTGGTGTCTAGGGCTTCCCCTCCCCGCGTTCGCGACACGGCTTGTTTCTCTCGCGGGAGAGAGGCATCAGGTGTTCTTGGGCGCCTTCTCGCAAAGTCTTGATACTATTTTTTTTGTTCTGTTCATACGACATTTATGCCGTTTGCTTGCGGGCTAGGAAGCCGATGTAGTGAAGAAAGGCATAAAGATGGAGTGGCTATGCAAGTCAAGCCCAGCGAGTGGAGTGGATTGTAGTGGTTGATAAATAAAAACAAAAAAAATAATAGTACTGTCGTGTGCTTGCCAGTGTGTCATCATGCGTACAAAGCAGTTGGGGTTGACCCTGTATTTTTGTCTGATTTGATCTCGGCAAAATCAGTGATATGTTGTCGAGGTTTTCAGAACCCGGTGCAAGTTTAATCTCTCTGTCTTTTTTTATATAATCCACAGTAAGTACATATATGAAAGCACCTGTTTGATTGAGATTTGTAGGCTTGTAGCACATAGTGTTTGCCGAGTCACATTGCTCCTGAGACATTCCTTATAAATTCCTTTAGATGGTGCTCAGTTCGAATAACATTGATGAGCTAAGAAGCTGTATGAAATCTGCTATGTGGTTTACAGTATGGAGCCTCGTGCTTGATCGAGATGTATAGCTCATAATGTTTTTGGTGAATCACATTGCTCCTAATATTTCTCATTTCGCTCATCATAACCATGCCTATGTCCCCTGCAGGCACCTGCAGGAATGCGCTAGTGATCCGTCCTTCAATAACACAAACACAAGGGGCTCCCATACTATAGGCAAGCTGGCGAGTTTGATCAGGGTGCGTCTTCTGCTTCTTTTCTGCGTCCATCGGCCTAATAACCCGAGTCTTACCTGTTTATTGCTGAGATTAATCGTTGCTGCCTCGACTGTGTCTGCAGGAGAATGATGATTTCTACGACCTAGTGTTTTCTAAGTTCTTGTCAGATACATCGTACCCTTTGCCAGTACGCTGTGCTTCTGCTAGGCTGCTCCTAAGCATCCAGGATGCATTTTCGGTTAGCTTACTGCCCCTACCTCCCTCCCTTCATGCATGCACACTCTTTTGCATTGCGATCATACTTCAGTCTTCTTCTGTTTCCTACACTACATTCTATTAACTTGACGCGTGTTTGTGTCCTCAGCCTCAGTTTTCTCATCCTTTTGAAGATGCTACCCTAGAAAATATAAAATCCTGGATAAAGGAAGATGGTGAAGCATCGGATGAATGTGATTGGAAGCATCTAGGAAGTGGTAAAAAACCCACAGATACTGAGATGATGAGAACATATGCTATTGGGTTGCTCTCGATGGCGTTGTATGGGTACTGTCATGTCTTACCAATATGAGATCTTATAGCATTCTTCTTTTCTTCATCAGCCTTTCTGTTATCAGTAATCTGATTGTTGCACTTTGTTCTTTTGCCAGTGGTGGGCGTTTGGTAGAAGATGTCTTGAACATGGGAGTATCAGCCAAGCTCATGCGTTTTCTGCGAATACGAGTCTTTGGTGATGCCACATCTCCAGAGAAAGATGCCAATCTTCCACTAGATACCAAGCATCCTCGGGGTAGAGATGAGAATAGGGGCAAAGTACGATTGCTTCAAGACAGTTCTATACTGGACGGAACAAGGGCTGGAGATGGAATATCGACTGACCCAACTTTGGAAAAACAGTTTGATCGTGATGTTGGGATGAGGCAAGCACACGGAGAACAGGGGATGGATGACACTGGTTACCTGCTACGTGATGATGTTGATTCTACAATGGATCCTTTTGATGCAAAGTCAGTCGATGGGGAAAAGTATCCTGCAGGTGAAAGCCTGAGAGATGAACTCTTGAAGAGAAAGTTCAGCCGTACAGGATCTCGACTAAGAGGGAAAATCAAACCAGGTGAAGGCTTGCCTGAAAGTGAACGGACACCTTTATCGCCAACAGGATTGAGAATGGGAAGTCGGACTAGCAAAGAAAAGAATGCGGCTAAGGTCGAGGACCCAAAGAAAGCAATCGATTTGAACAATAGCTCTGCAGCCCCCGAGTCTGATATTCTTAGTATTTCTAAAGAAGAGTATGAGGACCGGTTCAGGGATTGCATTATCGGCTTGAAGGATATAACTGACATTGTCTTGAAGGCAGTGAGAGCTGCAGAAGCGGAAGCCAGATCAGCGAATGCTCCTGAGGAAGCTGTGAAAGCAGCAGGTGATGCTGCTGCTGAGCTTGTGAAATCTGCTGCTTTAGAGGTATGGAATAAGACATCTCTGCACCTCCCACAATAGGAATACTTATACTTGACACTGATTCATTTTCTGCTTCACTATATGTTAGTAACTTTTGAGACGCTGTGTTTTTGAAGGCTTGGAAGAGTGAAAATAGTGGCGATGCCGTTGTATTAGCCGCTGAGAAAGCTGCAGCTACTGTAGTCGATGCTGCCATGTCCACTAGCGTCTCAAGGTAATGGAAGAAACACATCCTCTCTGTGTGTGTCTGTTTGTGTTTGTGTCGTCTTATTTCATTATATTATTGTTCCTTTTCTGAGTTTTGTTTGGTATTGCAGAAGCTCTGACCAGGTTAATGAGGAGCATGTTGTTGAAGAAGCTGTGAAAATTAGTGAGGACCAGGATCTGGAAGATTTTGTTATCATTGACCAGGAGCAGCTCTTGCTACTTAGGGAAAAATATAGCATTTTGTGCTTGCAGTATCTTGGAGAGTACGTTGAAGCTTTGGGTCCTGTTCTTCATGAAAAAGGTGTTGATGTTTGCCTCGCATTGCTGCAACGGGGAATCAAAGACCAGGAGGGATGTGGCCACGTTTCACTACTTCATGAAATTCTTAGATTGATTTGTGCCCTGGCCGCACACCGGAAATTTGCTGCGCTATTTGTTGACCGGGGTGGTATTCAGAAGATCCTCTCTGTCCCTAAGATTACTCAGACATACACTGCTCTGTCTGCATGCTTGTTTACTTTCGGTTCTCTCCAGGTAAACATATAAACCTAAACTGGCTGGTCATGCATTCTGTTGATCTATCCATGGTTTCCCTTGACCGTTCATTTATCTTATTGCTAAGCATCCTCTGTTCTTGCAGTCTACCATGGAACGTGTTTGTGCGCTTTCACCTGACACACTCAACAATGTGGTTGAACTAGCGCTGCAACTCTTAGAATGCCCACAAGATGCAGCTAGAAAAAATGCAGCCATATTCTTTGCTGCTGCATTTGTGTTCAAAGCTGTTCTGGATTCATTTGATGCACAGGATGGGATGCAAAAACTTCTGAATATATTACAAGTTGCTGCATCCGTAAGGTCGGGTGGTAACTCTGGAGCATTAGGATCCTCCAATGCGAATCAAGGGAATGACCGATCGCCTGCTGAAATTCTGACTCAGTCAGAAAAGCAGGTCGCGTATCATTCATGTGTTGCACTACGTCAATATTTTAGAGCTCATCTCCTTCAGCTTGTTGATTCCATCCGGCCAAGCAAGAGCATCCGTAGTATTGCTCGGAATACTTCCAGTGCAAGAGCTGGTTACAAACCTTTTGACATCGGCAACGAGGCTATGGATGCTATTTTTCGTCAGGTCCAGCGGGACAGAAAGTTAGGACCTGCTCTCGTAAGAGCTCGCTGGCCCGTGATGGATAAATTCTTGGCCTCTAATGGTCATATTATCCTGCTAGAATTATGCCAGGTAAAAATATGGTATTGTTTTTCTTTTCTACTTCCTCTGAGAAATAGAATGTTTGCAGTTAAGCTGATTTGATTTACAACAATCTGTTTCAGAGTCTACCTGCTGATCGGTATCTTCATGACTTGGCTCAGTATGCATTTGGAGTTCTTCACATCATAACTCTTATGCCACACAGCCGCAAATTGATGGTGCATGCTACATTAACTAACAACCGTATTGGTATGGCTGTTATACTAGATATAGCAAACAGTGTTGTTGGCTATGTTGATCCTGAGGTGTGTTTTTCCTTCTCAAGCTATGCATTAACTAAGCTTTACAAATCCAACAGTATTTGCCTTGCTGAAATTCTTCCAAATAATGTATCCTTTTACCATCTTTTGTGCATTAGGTGATTTGTCCAGCATTGAATGTGCTTGTCAATCTTGTATGCCCCCCTCCATCGATCAGCAACAAGCCGTCCTCAGCTGTTAATCAGCAGCCTGCAGGAAGTTATTCAGAGAGCAGAGACAGGAATGCTGAAAAAAGCACTTCAGAAAGAAATGTTGCAGCGAACCAAAGTGAATCTCGGGAACGATATGGCGATGGCACACCTGTTGTGTCATCTGGAGTTGTTGGTGACAAGAGAATATCGCTAGGTGTAGGAGCTGGGGGTCCTGGTCTTGCTGCTCAATTGGAACAAGCTTATCGCCAAGCTCGAGAAGTAGTCAGAGCCAATAATGGTATAAAGATTCTTTTGCAGCTTCTTGGCACTCGGATGGTTACACATCCTTTGGCTATTGATCCTATTCGAGCCCTTGCCTGTCGTGTACTGCTTGGCTTGGCTAGAGACGATGCTATTGCACATATACTGACGAAGCTCCAGGTATCGTGGACATCAGATCAATGCACTTCTTTTCATGCTCTAGCTATGACCTGTAATGTAGAAACTTTATCTTACTATTGCATGACTACTATCTCAATAATGAGCAACTGCTAGTGACTACTCCCTCTGTTTCACATATAGGGGTCTATCCCTTCCCCCCTCTTGCCTTGTTTCGAAATGTAAGTCTACTACAGAATTAGTAGTGTAGTTAATGAGGTATTGCTGTCTTACAAAGGTTGAACACTACCTATTCAAACTAAATCATGGGATAGTTGGCTAAACATGTTCACCTTTCCCTTTCCCCCTCAATTTCTCTTCCTTTGTCTGTGTGAAAAATGCCATGAGATGAAAGGGAGTGAGTGGCAACCAAGCCTATTCTTTGTTCTGATAATAGGGCTGGCAAACTGCCCCTCTCTGATATCCTTCTTTTATCATCTCTTTACACGTCTCCTATTCCTGGGCAACTTTGTTTTTGCGGATGTGCCTCCTAGGTCAGTAACTTAATTATTAACATGTTATTTCAGGTAGGGAAGAAATTATCAGAACTTATTCGTGATACGAGTACCCAGTCATCTGGAGGTGATAATGCAAGATGGCTAAATGAACTGACCCAAGTGGCAATTGAGCTCATTGCGGTAAGGAACACATATTGTATTGTGTTACTTTGAGTTGCCCAAGATTTAATATTTGTTGAGTTTTTTGCTGGTATTTTGCTGTTCATCAAGTCAACGAACACACTGCTTGTTTTATCTGTTTGATATTCCTTGGTTACTATGGATATTGTATAATCAAGCATGCTTATTAAAGGTAAAAGTAGTGCTGATGTGGGAGTACAACTTGTGGTCCTTTGACGTTATCCAGTTATGCTTGCTTCCAGTGGGATGTTTTATGTGATAGACTTCCCTAATTTAAGATTTTAATGTGTGCCTAACATACTGTGTTTTGAATTTGCACAGCTGAAATGGGAAAGATGAGCTGAATGAATGTTTTTTTTTCTCCTGATAGGTCTTGACTAATTCTGGTAAAGAAACAACCTTAGCAACTGATGCTGCTGCTCCAGCGTTGAAGCGCATTGAGCGAGCTGGCATAGCAGCTGCTACTCCTGTCTCTTACCATTCCAGGTTTGACTTCGTGTGATATTTTCCTTTTTAATTACCTTTCCAGCTTCAGAATCCTACATTTGCTCTTCTTTTGTGTGTAGGGAACTGATGCAACTGATACATGAACATCTCGTTGGATCTGGTTTGGCTGCTACTGCTGCCATGTTGCAGAAGGAGGCTGACCTTGCACCTTTGCCATCAACTGCTGCAGTGCTACCTGTCCACCAGCCCGCTGCCCTGGAACCATCATCTGTTCAAGTTCAACAACAGTGGCCTTCTGGCCGTGTTCAGGGATTTCTGTCCGACAAAACAATGATTGCTGCAGATCAAGCTGGCCAACGATCAGATTCTGTTGTGCCTTCGTCTAAGAAGAAGGCACTGGTATTCTCATCCAGTTTCTCTAAACGAAATCAACCCTTTGTTTCGTTTTCTGGTAATAGAGCAAGCAATAGCCTGAAAAGTCCTGTACCTGCCGGAAATGTGGACGGTATGACTTGCTCTGCCTCTGCTGCCAATACTGGAGATGTGGAGACATCGCATAAAACACCAATGCCCTTGCCACTTAAGAGGAAGCTTGCGGATATGGAGTTTAGTTCTGCATCAGCAGCAAAGCGCCCTGCAATAATGGATCAAGCATCCCAATCTCCTGTGTTCCAAACTCCTGCTCCTACTCGCAGAGGCCTCTCTGTGGCAGTGGATTCTCCTACTGCAGCATTTCATCCAGGAAGGACAAACTTCAACAACATTTCCACTGAGAACTTTGAAGATTCTCAATGCACACCTGGAGTGGTAACAGGCACACCACATCTTGGTGTAAATGATCAACAACCAGGAACTTCGGAGCGCATGACGCTCGACTCATTGGTTGTACAATATTTGAAACATCAACACCGCCAATGTCCTGCTCCAATAACAACTTTGCCGCCAGTCTCTCTGCTGCACCCTCATGTTTGCCCCGAGCCTAGCCGCAGCATTAGTGCACCAGCAAATGTAACTGCTCGCATGGGAAGCCGTGAGATAAACAGGGAGTTTAGCGGGATCAAAGTGCCCCGCAGGGATCGCCAATTTATATACAGCAGGTTCAAGCCATGCCGTGTTTGCCGTGATGAGGCCTCGCTGTTGACTTGCATGACTTTTATTGGAGGTGCATCAAGGGTGGCGGCTGGGAACCATAGTGGTGAATTAAGAATATTTGACAGCAACCTTGCAAATCTCATAGAGACGCACACTTGTCACCAAAATCTTGTTACTATGGTGGATTCAACATCTATTGGTGGAACTGAGCTGATTCTCTCATCTAGCATAGATGAGGTTAAGCTCTTTGATGCTTTCTCACTGCATACGGGGCCTTTGCACACATTTGAGAACTGCAAAGCTGCCAGGTTTAACCATGCTGGGACTTTATTTGCCGGCCTTTCTACGGATGCAAATCACCGGGTGGTTCTATTGTATGATGTCCAGACGCATAATGTTGATATGCAGCTTCCTGATAACTCCAGCCTGCCAGGTTCAGGCCGGGGTGTACAACCCATTATACATTTCAGTCCTTCAGATGATATGTTGCTGTGGAACGGGGTCCTGTGGGATAGACGAAGTCCCACTCCTATCCATCAGTTTGACCAGTTCACAGACTATTGTGGCGGTGGCTTTCATCCAGCTGGAAACGAGGTAATCTTTTTCTTTGACTGCAGTAATTGATTATTCTTTCAATTTATATTCCTTCAAACTTGTATCAGGCATGCATTTTTGCCCTCACTAGGCCACCACTTTTCTTGCCATGACGTTTGTGTCAGTTTGCCGTTCTCAAACCACAACAGTCGTAGATGGAAATTAAGTTATTTTATTATGCTCACGAAGTTACATTTATGCATATATTTTGGATGCACTATTTGTGTTTCTGGGATTCTACACTAACAAGTTACAGCCGACACAAGTCCAATCAAGTGTGGTGTGAGATCTTCTGAGCAAACTTGTTGGCCTTTCCTTAAAACAATAAAATTTGCTGTTAAGTTCAACAACATGACCAGCTGAAGTCTATTCCAACTCAGCCACTGTGCCATTTATACTGCAAGAATGCCTAAGCATAGTAAGAGAAGCATGGTAGTCAGATATTTATCGCCTGTAGGTTTACATGCACTGAAAAGTGTAAAAAAATATGACATGGCTCGGGAACGACGCATAAGAGTACTTTCTTATAGTATTTGTGTCAAATAGGATGTTCAGCATTTGATTGCTTATTCAGAAGTGTATGACCGTACTTGTTTTGATGGAATACTGCTGTGAATAAATTTGGTTTCCTGAATGTCACTGTAAAATCTTCCTTTACTCTGTTGTTTAGGGGGGAATTCGTGTCTACTGCACACATCTTCTCATCTCTGTCCACATTGTTTTGCAGGTGATTCTAAATTCAGAGGTGTGGGATCTGAGAAAGTTTAAGCTTCTGAGGAGTGTCCCATCCCTGGACCAGACAGTAATCAAATTCAATGGAAGTGGTGATGTTATCTATGCTATCCTCAGGCGTAACCTTGAGGATGTAACATCATCCATCCAAACCCGGAGGGTCAGACATCCCCTGTTCCCTGCATTCCGCACGATCGATGCTGTCACTTACGCAGACATTGCAACTGTCCAAATAGACCGTGGCGTCCTCGACCTTGCCACTGAGCCCAATGATTCCCTTCTCGGAGTTGTTGCCATGGACGATCCTGACGAGATGTTCTCCTCTGCTCGCATATTCGAAGTTGGCAGGAAACGACCAACTGATGATGACTCGGACCCGGAGGATGGAGGGGACACGGAGGATGAGGATGATGACGACGACGACTCGGACGTGGATGTCCTCCTCGGGACCGATTTAGGGCTTGGGGACACGGATTCTGAGGATGATCCAAGTAACAGCAGCGGTGATGATGGCGGTGACGATGAAGACGAGGAGGATATGGACAGTGGGGATGAAAACGATGACGACGATGAGGAAGGTGACTTTGATGTGGGAGGGGGCTTGCTGGAGATGATGGGTGGCGGGGATGGTGATGAGAGTGGTGACATGATTGAGTCCTTCAGCAGCGGTGAGGATGAAGGGTGGCTCATGTGAGAGCAGATGATGATTCTCTTTTCTTTCTACGCATGGTCGCATCGCGGTGGCGAGGGCGTCGTGTGGGGATTCAGGAGGCGAAGGAGGCAAGGCAAGGCTAGGAGCTGGACGAGAAACGGCGTCTTTGGGTCACCGACAGGGCGCAAACAACAAATGCAAATCTGTATGCTCAGATTACAGTTGTAAATTATTGCCTTGTTGGGAGAAAGTTTACGTTACGTGGGTTGGGAGTAGTAGCTGTTGTTACCTGTGAGAGCGCAACGCAAGTCTGAGGCATTAGGTGTTGTATGTAAAAGCAAGCTGGTAATTTTTCGCTGTTTCTCATCAGTTGAAAATTTTGGAAATATCATGTGTTGATGCTGTGCTGTCTGAAGAGTTCTGTTCCTTTTTACTGTTTACTTGGGTTGTTTCATTTCATGGCAATTGTTCTGAGACGCTTTTTATAATTGCTGCACACCAAGTGACTTCAAAAGCTCTTGACCCAGAGCCAGAGCCATACTTGATTTTTATATGGTGTTTGTTACTAGGAGCATTATTATCTACATGTATGTATGTACCAGAGCCAGAGCCATACTTGATTTTTATACGGTCATCAGTCCAGTGGGCTGCTGCCACCCAAATCCTTTCTTTACAATCTCTCTACCTTCAAACAACACAGAAAGGGATTCAAAATATCTATTAAAAACTGTAGAAAGGAATGTCGGTACAACCCAACAAGTAAATAAATGTACTGAAAGCTGATACATGCACACACAAACACAATGCTTTAGTTTAAAAGAAAGAAAAGCGAGACACTTTGCACAAGCATCAGGTTCTTCGCAGCTGACGAAGACCTGAAAGCGGGTGAACAGAACACTCAACAATTTTTTGAAGACAAACATTCTTTTTGAAATGCATGAACATTTTTCAAATTTGTGAACATATTTTGAATCAACAAACAATTTTTGAAGCGGTGAAATTTTTTGCATTTTTTGGAACATTTTTGAATTTTGTGAATATCTTTTTACCGTTCATGAATATTTTTTAAATTCATGAACATTTGTTCAAATTCACAAACATTTTTTTGAATCCACGAACAATTTATGATTTCCCAAACAGTTTTCAGAATCATGAACAATTTTTTAATTCAGAAACATTTTAAAATATCTTGATTTTTTTAGAATTCAAATTATTTTGAAATTTGGAACTTTTTTAGTCCCTAATTATTTTAAAATCATATCTGAAAATAGAGAAAGGATTTTTTAAAGAAAGTATGAAAAAACCAAAAATAAAACCACACACAGAAAAATAAAAATAAAAGCCAAAGCGAAAAAATGGAACAAAAATCCCCAAAAGAAAACATATCTACCGAATGGGCCGGCCCATTTGGTTGCGGCATGAGAGAAGCCTCGCTTGGAAAATAGGGTTGGCCAGTCCTAGCGACCCAATGGGTCGAGGCCTGATCCGCGCTACAATGTACGCCCCGGATTGGAGTAAGTTATCGGCTGCCTTCACTAAGGGCATGTACAATGGTTGATAAGATAGTCTTATCTTAAGTCTTGCATGTAAGTTAGAGATGACAAAAAAACATGTCTACACTAGGTCATCTCTTAGCTTTCTCTTAAATAAGAGAAGACAAGCCTTTTCTTATGATTTCTCTCTCCTCCCCCTCGTTATTTATCCTACAGGATACCGGAGGAATACCTTCTGTGCTATCAAACGTCACAACGTAACTGGGTGATTATAAAGATGCTCTACAGGTATCCCCGAAGGTGTTTGTTGGGTTGGCATAGATCAAGATTAGGATTTGTCACTCCGAGTATCGGAGAGGTATCTCTGGGCCCTCTCGGTAATGCACATCATAAGAAGCCTTGCAAGCAATGTGACTAATGAGTTAGTTGCGGGATGATGTATTACGAAACGAGTAAAGAGACTTTTCGGTAACGAGATTGAACTAGGTATGAAGATACCGACGATCGAATCTTGGGCAAGTAACATACCGATGACATAGGGAATAACGTATGTTGTCATTACGGTACGACCGATAAAGATCTTCGTAGAATATGTAGGAACCAACATGAGCATCCAGGTTCCGCTATTGGTTATTGACTGGAGAGGTGTCTCAGTCATGTCTACATAGTTCTCGAACCCGTAGGGCCCGCACGCTTAACGTTCGATAACGATTTTGTATTATATGAGTTATGTGATTTGGTGACCGAATGTTGTTCAGAGTCCCGGATGAGATGACGGACATGGCGAGGAGTCTCGAAATGGTCGAGAGGTAAAGATTGATATATATAGGACGATGGTATTGGGACACCAGAAGTGTTCCGCAGGGTACCAGGTACATATCGGGTCACCGGAAGGGGTTCCGGGCAACCCCGACAAAGATATGGGCCTTATTGGGCCAAGAGAGGGACAGACCAGCCCACAAGGGGCTGGTGCGCCCCCATATAGGCCGAATTAGGAGGAGAATGAAAGGAGGGAAGGGAGAAGGAAAGGGGAGGATTCGGCCTCCCCCTTTCCTTCCCTCCCCCTCTCTTTCCTCCCCCCTCCGATACTTATGGAAGGAGGGAGGCCGACTTGGAGGAGGCACCCAAGTAGGATCCCTCCTACTTGGGGTGCCCCTTGCTGCTCCCCTCCCTCTCCCACCTATATATATGTGGGCGGGGGGCACCGCTAGAACACACAACATTGATTCCTAGCCGTGTGCGGCGCCCCCCCTCCACAGTTAACGCCTCCGGTCATATATTTGTAGTGCTTAGGCGAAGCCCTGCGCGGATCACTTTGAAGGAAATATGCCCTAGAGGCAATAATAAAGTTGTTGTTTATATTTCCTTATATCATGATAAATGTTTATTATTCATGCTAGAATTGTATTAACCGAAAACTTAGTACATGTGTGAATACATAGACAAACAGAGTGTCACTAGTATGCCTCTACTTGACTAGCTCGTTAATCAAAGATGGTTAAGTTTCCTAGCCATAGACATGAGTTGTCAATTGATGATCGGGATCACATCATTAGAGAATGATGTGATTGACAAGACCCATCTGTTAGCTTAGCACTATGATCGTTTAGTTTGTTGCTATTGCTTTCTTCATGACTTATACATGTTCCTATGACTATGAGATTATGCAACTCCCGAATACCGGAGGAACACTTAGTGTGCTATCAAACGTCACAATGTAACTGGGTGATTATAAAGATGCTCTATAGGTGTCTCCGATGGTGTTTGTTGAATTGGCATAGATCGAGATTAGGATTTATCACTCCGATTGTCGGAGAGGTATCTCTGGGCCCTCTCGGTAATGCACATCACTATAAGCCTTGCAAGCAATGTGACTAATGAGTTAGTTGCTGGATGATGCATTACGGAACGAGTAAAGAGACTTGCCGGTAACGAGATTGAACTAGGTATGATGATACCGATGATCGAATCTCGGGCAAGTAACATATCAATGACAAAGGGAACAACCTATGTTGTTATACGGTTTGACCGATAAACATCTTCATAAAATATGTGGGAGCCAATATGAGCATCCAGGTTCCGCTATTGGTTATTGATCGGAGATGAGTCTCGGTCATGTCTACATAGTTCTCGAACCCGTAGGGTCCGCACGCTTAACTCAATGACGATCGGTATTATGAGTGTATGTGTTTTGATCTACCGAAGGTAGTTCGGAGTCCCGGATGTGATCACGGACATGACAAGGAGTCTCGAAATGGTCGAGACATAAAGATTGTTATAATGGAAGACTATATTCGGGCATCGGAATAGTTCCGAGGTGTATCGGGTATTTTCCGGAGTACCGAGGGGTTACCGGAACCCCTCAGTGGGTTATTGGGCCTCATGGGCCTAGTAGTGGAAGAGAGGAGGCAGCAGCCAGGGAGGCGCGCGCCCCCCAAGCCCAAACCGAATTGGACTAGGGGTTGGGGGGCGGCCCCCCTTTCCTTTCTCTCCTCCTCCTCTTTCCCCCTTCTCCTAGTAGGAATAGGAAGGGGGGGGGGAATCCTACTTGGAGTAGGACTCCCCCCCTTGGGAGCGCCTCTTCCTGGCCGGCCTCCTCCTCCCTCCCTCCTTTATATACGTGGGAGTGGGGCACCCCAAAGACACACTCAAGATTTGTCTTAGCTGTGTGCCCCCCTCCACAGTTACACACCTCGGTCATATCATCGTAGTGCATAGGCGAAGCCCTGCGCCGGTAACTTCATCATCACCGTCACCACGCCGTCGTGCTGACGGAACTCTCCCTCGGCCTCAACTGGATCAAGAGTACGAGGGACGTCATCAAGCTGAACGTGTGCTGAACACGGAGGTGCCGTACGTTCTGTGCTAGGATCGGTCGGATCGTGAAGACGTACGACTACATCAACCGCGTTGATAAACGCTTCCGCTTTCGGTCTACGAGTGTACGTGGACACACTCTCCCCGCTAGTTGCTCTGCTTCTCCTAGATAGATCTTGCGTGATCGTAGGAATGTTTTGAAATACTACGTTCCCAACAATGGCATCCGAGCCAGGTCTATGCGTAGATGTTATATGCACGAGTAGAACACAAAGAGTTGTGGGCGATAATAGTCATACTGCTTACCAGCATGTCAAATTTGATTCGGCGGTATTGTTGGATGAAGCGGTCCAGACCGACATTACATGACCGCGTTCATGAGACTGGTTCTACCGCCGTGCTTCGCACACAGGTGGCTAGTGGGTGTCTGTTTCCCCAACTTTAGTTGAATCGAGTGTGAGTACGCCCGGTCCTTGTTGAAGGTTAAAACAACACACTTGACGAAAAATTGTTGTTGTATTGATGCGTAGGTAAGAACGGTTCTTGCTAAGCCCGTAGCAGCCACGTAAAACTTGCAACAACAAAGTAGAGGACGTCTAACTTGTTTTTGCAGGTCATGTTGTGATGTGATATGGTCAAGATGTGATGAGATATAAATTGTTGTATGAGATGATCATGTTTTGTTAAAGTTATTAGCAACTGGCAGGAGCCTTATGGTTGTCGCTTTATTGCATAAGATGCAAGTGCCATATAGTTGCTTTACTTTATCGCTATGCGATAGCAATAGTTGCAAAAGCAATAGTCGGCGAGACGACCATGTGACGACACGTTGATAAAGATCAATATGATGGAGATCATGGTTTCATGCCGGTGATGATGGAGATCATAATGGTACTTTGGAGATGGAGATCAAAGGCACAAGATGATGATGGCCATATCATGTCACATATTTTGATTGCATGTGATGTTTATCCTTTATGCATCTTATTTTGCTTAGTACGACAGTAGCATTATGAGATTTCTAAAATTTCAAGGTAGAAGTGTTCTCCCTGAGTATGCACCGTTGCGACAGTTCTTCGTGCTGAGACACCACGTGATGATCGGGTGTGATAAGCTCTACGTTCACATAAAACGGGTGCAAGCCAGTTTTTCACACGCAGAATACTCGGTTTAAACTTGTCGAGCCTAGCATATGCAGATATGGCCTCGGAACACTAGAGACCGAAAGGTCGAACGTGAATCATATAGTAGATATGCAGAATACTCGGTTTAAACTTGTCGAGCCTAGCATATGCAGATATGGCCTCGGAACACTAGAGACCGAAAGGTCGAACGTGAATCATATAGTAGATATGAATATATGATAAACATAGTGATGTTCACCATTGAAAACTACTCCATCTCACGTGATGATCGGACATGGTTTAGTTGATATGGATCACGTGGTCATTAGATGACTCGAGGGATGTCTATGTAAGTGGGAGTTCTTAAGTAATATGATTAATTGAACTTTAATTTATCATGAACTTAGTCCTGATAGTATTGCATAACTATGTTGTAGATCAATAGCTCGCGATGTAGCTCCCCGTTTATTTTTGATATGTTCCTAGAGAAAAATAAGTTGAAAGATGATAGTAGCAATGATGCGGACTTGGTCCGTGATGTGAGGATTATCCTCATTGCCGCACAGAAGAATTATGTCCTTGATGCACCGCTAGGTGATAGACCTATTGCAGGAGCAGATGCAGACTTATGAATGTTTGACAAGCTCGGTAGGTAAGAACGGTTCTTGCTCAGCCCGTAGCAGCCACGTAAAACTTGCAACAACAAAGTAGAGGACGTCTAACTTGTTTTTGCATAAGATGTGATGAGATATAAATTGTTGTATAAGATGATCATCTTTTGTTAAAGTTATCGGCAACTTGCAGAAGCCTTATGGTTGTCTCTTTGTTGCATACGATGCAAGAACCATATAATTGCTTTACTTTATCGCTATGCGATAGCAATAGTTGCAAAAGCAATAGTTGGCGAGACGACCATGTGACGACACGTTGATAGAGATCAAGATGATGGAGATCATGGTGTCATGCCGGTGACGATGGAGATCATGATAGTACTTT